>NC_081558.1:93989260-94070880 GCF_022355385.1 Mustela nigripes
GGTGAGTGCTGTGAAGTGTGTAAACCTGGTGATTCACAGACCTGTACCCCTTGGGATAAAAATATATGTTTATATAAAATAAATAAACTGCGGTACATACAAAGAACATTATTTCGGAATAAAAAGAAATGAGCTATCAAGCTACTAAAAGACAAGGAGGAAATTTAAATGCATATTGCTGAAAGAAGCCATTCTGAAAAGGGTATATACTATATGATTAAACTATATGACATTCTGGAAAAGGCAATACTATAGAGACAGTAAAAGATTGCCAGGAAGAGGAGGATAGGGAGGGATGAATAGGCAAGGTACAGGGGACTTTTAGGGCAGTGAAAATATTATAATACCATAATGGTGGATACATGTCATAATGCACTTGTTCAAACCCACAGAATGTACAACATCAAGAGTGAACCATAATGTAAACTATGGACTTTTTTTTTTTTTAAAGATTTTATTTATTTATTTGACAGAGATCACAAGCAGGCAGAGAGGCAGGCAGAGAGAGAGGAGGAAGCAGGCTCACTGCTGAGCAGAGAGCCCGATGCGGGGCTCGATCCCAGGACCCTGGGATCATGACCTGAGCCGAAGGCAGCGGCTTAACCCACTGAGCCACCCAGGCGCCCCTAAACTATGGACTTTTGATGATAATGATATGTCAGCATAAATTCATCACTTGCAACAAATGTATGACTCTGGTGAGGAATATTAATAATGGAGGAGACTATGCGTGTATGGGGGTGGGGAGTATATGGGAAACATCTCTTCCCTTAGTTTTGTTGTGAACCTAAAACTGCTCTAAAAAAATAAAGTCTTAATATAAAAAATAGAACAAATTAAAAAGAAAACAAATAAAATAACATTAAACTTGAGGTGCAAAAATGCCAAACGAACATACATAGCTACAATCAAGACAAATGTCTGTGCTTCAAAGAACATCATTAAGAAAATGAAAAGGCACCCTACAGAATATGAAAAAAATCTTGCAAACCATTTATCAGATAAAATATTTGTATCCAGAATATACAAATAATTCTCACAATTCAACAATAAAATGACAATCTAATTTTTAAAATAGGCAAACAATTAGATAATGACTATACTGCTAATAAAATAAGTGAGTCAGAAAAAGACAAATGCCGTATGATTTTACTCATATGTGGAATTTAAGAAGCAAAGGAAAAAGACAAAGCAACAGACTCAACTATAGGAAACAAACTGTTGGTTCTAAGGGGAAATATGTTGTGGGGATAGATGAAGGCGATTAAGAATGATGAGCACTGAGTAATGTACAGAATCACTGAATTGTACACCTAAAACTAATATAACATTATATGTTAAGTATAAGGAGCTAATTTTTTCATTATGTTCAGTTAGCTAAAATTTTAAAAATAGGCAACGGATTTGAAAAAGTTTCTCCATAGAAGACATACTGATGGTCAACAAGCATATGCATAAATGTTTAGCATCTTCAATCAATAAGGAAATGGAACAAAATCATAATAAGAGAGCACTGCACACTTACTAGAGTGGTATAACAAAAAGTATGGATCCTAACAATTGTTATAATTAAGTATAATTAAAAGAGATCTAGAGCTTAAGCGTATAAAGGACTTTTGTTTTTAAGATAAGCTCTAGACCTCTTTTGTACACAGTTTCCTTCCAGGCTCATTGCCAGCTTATGTTCACCATAAGAAATAGGTGAGCTTTTGTGGTACCTGCTCCTTTACTGGCCATTTATAGGCTTGAAAACATCTTTGTGACACTGTCATTAGTTAGATTCGTGGTTTTGTTGATCTTTCCTCAGGCTCTGTGGGAAATATTAGTTATGGGCTGGTCTGCCTGTATGGATCCTAATTATAAACTCTTGCACTGAATCAGTATACAATATTCCCATGAGGCTCTGAGAAGGTCAAGACAGTTGCCTGATAAAAGCAGATCATTTCCAATGGACTAAAAGAGGTTTTGTACCCTGTACCTCATCACCACCATCACCACCTTATTTTTAACTTTTATCTTTATGTCTTGAGACCACAGTTGCCTCAGCTACATGCAAACTTCCCTTACCTATCCTCCACCAAACATTCTACTGTAGGAAGGAGACAAATTGCAAAAGCATATGTGCAGATGATACTATTTTATTACCATAAACAGAAATGTCCCTATAGATTGTTGCCATTGCTTTCTAATTACTACCAGGGAAAATATAAGATCAATTATTCCAAAATTTAAGTCATAAGTATTTTTCATCTTTTATCTGGTCTAAAACTAAAATGCATAAGAAAAAAAATGTATCAGGGATTGGCTCCAAGCCTCAGGGTTTAATCCAACATTTTGTGAATGATCTTATTAACTATGAGAGCAAATATTTTGTTACTAGCTTATCTTGGATAGTTGACCTGAAAGTACATTGTTTAGTTAGAGGTGCTTTACTGTCTGAGGTCTACATTCATCAACATGCACCAACAGACTTTCATAAGCCAAACCAGAGCGGCTGTGTCACTTTCCCACCTCAGTATTGGCTCTGATCCCAAATATTTCTGTGTAAAGCCTTGTTTCCACTCATGGGTATTTCAAGTGGAGGAAAACTGGTTTTCTTTTTAACTGAAGTTCCAGTAGCATTTCCTCCATAGTCATGACTGAACATCAATCTTGTTGAGTTGACCTTTAAAGCATGGAATTCTGCATTAAACTGGCCACACAGAATATCTGCAGACCAGTTATTCGTCAGAGAACCCACTACTGATCCTGAATCCCCTGCTGCTCACTACTTACTAGAAGCTCACTGGAATCATGCATAGAACTATTCTCACCTAATGATTGCCATTTTTGCAGTAATTCTACACTGGAAACACACGGGGCAGTTAAGTGAATCATGTTACATTTACTCTAAGAATATTATTGAGGATGTTATCTGGACCAAGAAGAGAATGTTTGAATCTCTGAAGAAATTTTTGTGTCTTTCTTAAGCAATTGGTTTAATTTTACCACAAAGACACTCTGAACAATGGAATTGATCCTATTTCTTTCTTCATATTGGCCATAAGGAAACTGTGAGGCAAGTTTATGGCATACTCTAGTACCCAACACTTAAAATGCATGAGTTCATTCTTGCTACATCTATTGTTTTACCTTTATATTTCCTTGCCCCTATTTTCCCACTAACTAATATTTGTTTCTCATCTTGGTTTGTATTTTTATAAGCTGCTTCAAATACATCTTGCAAAAAGGATGGATATAAATAAATACGTTTCTGTAATAATGCTGTGTGAACGATAGTTCTACAAAGCAGTAGGATAAAATCTTATCAGAAAAGGGGACTTCTGTAGAATCTCTGTGGGTAGAAATTCCATTCTCACATAATTAAAAAGTCATAATAGGGGTATGTTACAGCCCACCTGACTAGGAAACTGAGATAGAAATGTTAATTGAGATTGCAGAAGCTGCGAAATTAGGCCAGGTAGTAATAATGGAAGACTTTAATTACTCAATCATAGATTGGAAAAATGCCTCACTGGGACAGAGGTTGGAAGTGAGATTTTTTTAGATAAGAAAAATTACTGCTTCCCAGCAAAGGAAGAGAAGGAGCCTATGCAGTAGAGAAATATACCAGAAATATTCTGACAATGAATGGAACCTGGTCTGAAAGGTGATACAAAATCACCAACAGTGACCACCACACAATTTAATCCCACAGTTTTGTAGGCAAATTTAAATCCACTACATGTCTACTTATTATTTGAAAGTATTCTACTAAAAAAAAATGAATGAATTTTAAAACTCAATAACATACAAGAAAGAAACGAAGAGAATATGCTCAAAGTGACTTATCAGCAATCCAAGAAAACATCCAAGAGGTTATAATAACCCTCCAAGGCTAGTTGACAGATTCCAAAAAGTAACTGCTGGGTGCTGGGGAAGGGAGATTTTTTTCATAAAGCATGAAAAGAACCAAGGAAAGTAAACATATAAACCCACAAAATATGGCCGGTTAGGAATAACTTCAAAATTAGATAAATTTTTTTAAAAGTTATACATCTTATAGAGGTTTCCAAAAGGACTGGGAAGAGATTCTTTAAAGCTATCAAAGGAGGGGCACCTGGGTGTCTCAGTCATTAAGTATCTGCCTTCAGCTCAGGTCATGATCAGGGGTCCTGGGATCCAACCCACATCTGGCTTCCTGCTCAGCGGGAAGCCTGCTTCTTCCATTTCCTTTCCCTCTCCCCACCCCACCCCTGGTGTGTTCCCTCTCTCACTGTCTTTCTGTCAAATAAATAAATAAAATCTTTTTAAAAAATCTATCAAAAGAAAGAAGACAGTTTGAGAAACAATGGAATCTCTTTAAAATAATGACACCAAAATTGAACAAAAGGAGGAAGAGAGCAAAAGGATGGATAAAATCTGTCTCGATTTTCAGAGAGATCCCCTCTTCTAAAATAGCCCTTGAAACCCATATAAAATTGAAGACTGCTGCAGATAGTGATCATGAAGCAGACTAATAAGCTAAAGTACCAAAACAAACATAGATCACTTGGAGGTAAAATGTTCAGAAAAGAAACGATGCAACTTCTACCTACAATGTATACCTGTAGCGTTACTGTAGATGGCCTCCATCCTAGACATATTAAGACCAGCTTCTCTTATGACAGGCAAGGAACTATGATTAAACAGAGACTTGCTGGATACCATTTTTTAAAGAAAACTTACCAAAAAGAAAGAGAATATGACATATAAAGGGACATATTAATATACTGCTATTTTTGGCATCAGATATGTATGTTAGCAATAGATATATTTAAAATGTTTAACTCAATTATCATACGGTTTTGCTTATTTGTGGAGCATAAGAAATAACACAAAAGACATGGGGAGTTGGAGAGAAGGGAGTTGGGAAAAATTGGAGGGGGAGACGAACCATGAGAAACTATGGACTCTGAAAAACAATCTGAGGGTTTTGGAGGGGTGGGGGTTGGGAGGTTGGGTGAGCTTGGTGGTGGGTATTATGGAGGGCATGTATTGCATGGAGCATTGGGTGTGGTACATAAACAATGAATTCTGGAACACTGAAAAGAAATTTAAAAAGTAAATAAATAAAAAGAAAGAAAGAAAAAAAGAAAAGAAAATGGTTAACTAAAAATATATTTTTAATTGAACTAAGACTGAGGGAAAAGGGTTACAGGGAGACTATTTTAGACAAAAGAGGTAGACTCTGAGAAACAAACTGAGGGTTTTGGAGGGGAGGGGGTTGAGGGGTTGGGTGAGCCTGGTGGTGGGTACTATGGAGGGCAAATATTGCATAGAGCACTGGGTGTGGTGCATAAACAATGAATCTTGGAACATTGAAAAGAAATAAAATAAAACAAAATTTTTAAAAAGAGGTATGAAAACACAGTATCTCAAGGGTAGGTTCCTAGCCTCGTAGTTTAAATTTTTCTAAGTGATTTGAGAAATGAAGCAGAGAGCAAAATCTCTAATAACTCAGATTATTAAAGAGACACACTAATAAAGATCCTATAAGTATTTTAAATAGCGTATGTGAATAGAGGAAAAATCGTAGATGAACAAAACCTGTACACATAAATAAGCCAAATTTTCCTAATAAAGGAAGAGCTCCAACTTAAGAAATCTTCCAAACAAAATAACAACCTTCCTAACTTTGCACCCAATTTATTTCCTTCAAATTCACCTGCCCACTGTGGGGCCACTTTTCCTAGAAGGGTGTCTTGGGACTGCTGGAATTGAAGGGATAACCATGTTTAGGGCAGTGTGCTTCAAGAGAAGCAACACAATGAGTAGCTGTGCAGAGTTTGGCATATTCACATTCAGTAACCCACCGCCTCCTGAAATCCAGCATGTGGGCAGTTGCTCACTCTCTTTACAGATTAGGAAGCTGAGGGTAGTGAACACAATGTGAGCTCTCTGGCTCACCTCCAGGTCCATGTCCTTGTCAGACACCCTTCTCCCAAATGTTAGGACCAAGAGGCACTTTTGAAACTTGAAAAAAAGGTATTTGGAACAAATAAAAAGGAATGCAGATCACACAGCAGGTTATAACCTAGAAAATTCACTCCCCAAGAAGTAGAGCTGGGGGAAATGGGAATAAAGGCAAAGGTGTTTGGCAAATGGAGAGGAAGGGACAGAGCCAGTTGGCCTCTAGGAGGCCAATCTTGTCATACTGGAAACGTTACGTGACGTTGCTCTTGCTAAAACAGCCCCAAACTGAAGTTGGTTTTCTGGCCCTGAATGCCTCATTTCTTTCAGAAGCCCATTCCAGCCCTTGAGGTCTAGACTGCTCCACTATGACTGGATCCAGTCCCCCTGGTCTCCTCTCCTGTGACAGATCTGCTCTAGCTCTTCTAATTCTAGAGAATCCCCAACCTTCCCTCCAGACACCATGCAGCACTGGCCTGCAGAACACTGGCCAGCTGCCACACTTAATCTATTCTGCATGTCTTCTTGGCTGCCACCCAGGTCCCCACCCTGGGCACCGTGTCTGGCCTTTGTGCTGCCTTGTTCTCTTGTAGGCAGAGAAGCAGCAGCCGTGGAAGGATCTCATTTCAACAGACTGTAGGAAATGTGGGATTTACAACCTTTCACTAACCTGGAGTAGCAGCTGCAAATCAATCCAGAGTCTGTAATCTCCCTGATTATATCTCTTTGGGAGAAGTTTTAGAAGTGAAGTGGTTTGCAGGTGGTCTCTTTGAGGCACATACCTGGAACCAATTGTAGAGCACTGGCATGAGGAAGCCGGACCTCATGCTGAAGTACGCATGGCATTCACCTTTATTCTGGGTCTGCCTTTTCCTCCCATCTGTGAAGAAACTACTAAATACATTCGTTCTGAAATGGTTTTGTTTAGCTTCCTATACAAGAAACAATGGTTGTTCAATAGGAGTTTTTACAAAATAATAAAGGAAATAAATTATCATTTTATACTGCCAAATTATGAGGAGGTAGCTGAGGGGGTTTGGGCATAAAACACATGATACACTAAAATAATCACATGTAGCTGTATGTGCAGCCAAAAGAAGAGCTGAAAGTAAAGGCTTTTCCTCCTGAGTTGAATAAGTATTTATTAAATGATAATAAATAATAGATACTGGTTTAGTGGGACATGTATCTAATTGCATACATAAGAGGAACCTAATTTTAAGAGTATTGTGATGGGACCACACTATTGGGATCTGATCCAATCTCTGCTAGGACAGTGCAGTAAAGTGTGTGAGAACATGAACTCTGAAGACAGGCAGCCTGGGTTCAAGTCCCAGTCTGACATTTACTAGCTCTGTGACTATGGAAAAGATATTAATGTCTCTGGCCTTGGTTTTCTCATCTATATGAAGGGCATACTTACAGAGCTGAAAAAATAATTTTGAAAGCATGTAGAATAAATGCAGAAACTTACTTGCTCTTGAGGCAACTAGACCCTTTTGTCTGCCTTACATTCAGCTGCAATTTTTCTCCTTATAAAAGTCCACATACATGAATCATGGAGCACTACATCAAAAACTAATGATGTACTCTATGGTGACTAGCATAACATAATTTTTTAAAGTCCACATATTGTTGAAGGGCAGAAAGATTAAGAGTCACTTATGGTTTGTCTCCCTCCCATCCCATCTTGTTTCATTTATTCTTCTCCTACCCACTTAAGCCCCCATATTGGCCTAGCTTGGCAATATAAAATATTCCCCTTCCATGTGACAATCCTTTAAACTTTAAAAGACACACTTTAAAAAAACACTTCTCCTATGTCAATTATACTTCAATAATATGTACATACATACATACAAATACTTCTCCATGCTGGCCACATGCGTTTCTTCAAATTTATCACATATGATAAAGTCAATGTGTTTGCTAACTCATAGCAGCCAAATCTAAATTCTTTCATAGTTTCTTCCTTGCTGCCTTCTACTATAGTGCTAGAACACCAAATATTTACTTTCCCAGCCCCTTCGCCTCTAGAAATAGAAAGGTGGTCAGGTTCTAGCCAGAGAAACATCAAGAAAATTTACTTTGACACTTGATCTTTTGATAAGAGAGATACACTGACCTATGTTGTCCACTTTCTCCCTTCTTCCTGACTAGCTTGGGTGGGAACCTAAAGCCAGGTTGATCCTCTCACAACCATGAGGATGCTAAAGATGGAGAAGCAGACATAGGAAAAAGCTTCGGCCTTGATGGCAGGGTCGAGCTGCTGAAGATGTGCTGGTAATTGTCCCTCTCTCAACTTCTTTGCACACGAGAAAAATAACCTCCTTTTTGTTTAAGCCAACATTAGTCCAAGAAAACCTAATTAGTACATCTTATAATTTAGTTTGGCAAAGTTTTTATCCTCCTGCTTATTCTCCTTTGGATGTAGGTTACTTTTTTTTCTTTTCTTCTTTTTTGAGGAAAGGAGGTAGGAGGGGGCAGTGGAAGAGAGAAAGAGGGACAGAATCCCAAGAAGGCTCCATGCCCTGTGCAGATCCCAGTGCAGGTCTCAATCTCCCAACCCTGAGATCATGACCTGAACAGAAATCAAGAGTTGGACACTCAACCAACTGAGTCACTCGGGTGCCCCAAAGATGTAGGTTACTTTGGTATCATAATTTTTAAGGGATAATTCCAATCTTCTATTCATCTGCCATTTTTGATAATTTCCTAAAACTCAGGGTTGGATCTAAGATCCCATATTTAAATTTTGTAAAGTTCTTGGACATAAATTTACCCATAACTGGGAATATAAAAAATATGCTGCCTTGAGGAAAATAATAAGATCTTTAATCTTGCATAAAAACATACTAGCGATGGATTAGTGATCTAAATTTTTTTAATTAGACAAGTATAGGAAAAAATACAGAAGGATATTGAGAAGACTTTTGTATATATGAAGAAAATTCCAGGGACACCTGCATGGCTGCCTTTGGCTCAGGTCATGATCCCAGTGTTCTGGGATCGGGTCCCACATCGGGATCCTTGCTCAGCAGGGAACCTGCTTCTCTCTCTCTCTCTCTCTGCCTGCCATTCTGTCTGCCTATGCTCTCTCTCTGATAAATAAATAAATAAAGTCTTTTAAAAAAATAAAGAAAATTCCAGAAGCCCAAAGGAAAAATAAATAGATTTGACCACACAAAAATTAAGTTTCCCTATGTAAAAGGGTAAAATATGAGTAGCAGAGGTGAGAACAATATATGAAATGCAGAGAGAAGACCAGGGATTTCTACTGATAACACATTTTAAAATTCCTACAAGTCAACAAGAAAACAATTTATTAAAAATGATCATCTAACTCACATACATGTCCAGTGAAAATACAGGCTATAGGTTTGAATAGGCACTTGACCTAAGAAGACACACAGTGGCTAATAAGCACATGAAAAGATGTTTGGGATCATTAGTCTTTAGGAAAGATTCAAACCAGAATGAGATACTTCATATCTATTAAAATGTCTAAAATTAAAAAGACTGATCATATCAAGTGCTGGCAATGACGTGGAGCTAGTGGAATTCTCAGTTACTGCTGGTGGAATGTAAAATGATACAACCATTTTGGGGTTTTGGATTTTTTTTTTTTTTAAGATTTTGTGTATTTGTTTGAGAGAGAGAGAGAAAGAGAATGAATGAGAAGGAGAGGGAAAGAGACTCTGAAGAGGCTCTGCCTTGAGCCCAGCCTGATGAGGGCTCAATCCCACAACTGTGAGATCATGACCTGAGCCAAAACTAAGATCTGATGCTTAACTAACTGAGCTACCCAGGCACCTGATACAACCACTTTAGATAAGAGTTTGGCAGTGCCTTAAAATGTTAAACATGTACTGACTATATGACCCATCATTTTACCTCTAGGTAATTTACTTGAGATAATGAAAGCACAGGTCCACACAAAGACTTAAACATGAACATTCATTATAGCTTTACTTGTAATGTCACCAAACTGGAAAATATCCAATGTCCTTCAAAAGGTGAATGGACAGATGAATCATGAAAGAATATGGACTCTGAAAAACAATCTGAGGGTTTTGAAGGGGCAGGGGGTGGGAAGTTGAGTGAGCCTGGTGGGGGGTATTATGGAGGGCACATATTGAATAGAGCAGTGGGTATGGTGCATAAACAATGAATTCTGGTACACTGAAAAGAAATTCAAAAAATAAAAAATTTTTAAAAAGTGAGTGGACAAATTGTGGTATATCCATACAATGCAATACTACTTAGCATTAGAAAGGATTTAATTATTGATATATGTAACAACAAGGATAATCTCAAAATGGTGTGAAAAAGCCAGACTGCCCTCCACTGCAAAAAAAAAAAAAAAAAAGTAGGTAGCATATTTTTATACTTATGTAAAATTCTAGAAAATGCAAACTAATCTACAGTAATAGGAAGCAGAGCACATTTTGCCTGTGCTTGGAGTTGGAGGAAGGGAAGGGAATGAGAAGAGATTACAAAACAATGCAAAGAAACCATGGAGAGTGATGAACATGTTCGTTATCTTAAGTGTGGTGATGGTTTCCTAGGTGTATGCACATATGTCAAAATTCATCAAATTGTACACCTTAAGTATAGCAGGTCAATTATACCTCAATAAAGCTGAAAAAAGTAAAAACAAAAAAAGAGAAGAAAAGAAAGATGACCACTAATTGTAATACATGATCCTAAATGGAATCCCACACCAGAAAACAAAATTGGTATAAAGGACCTTATTAGAACTAGTAAAAATTATAAATTTAGTAAGACAGGAAACAACATGTGTTGGAGAGGATGTGGAGAAAGGGGAACCCTCTTACACTGTTGGTGGGAATGCAAGTTGGTGCAGCCACTTTGGAGAACAGTGTGGAGATTCCTCAAGAAATTAAAAATAGAGCTTCCCTATGACCCTGCCATTGCACTACTGGGTATTTACCCCCAAAGATACAGATGTAGTGAAAAGAAGGGCCATCTGTACCCCAATGTTTATAGCGGCAATGGCTATGGTCGCCAAACTATGGAAAGAACCCAGATGCCCTTCAACGAACGAATGGATAAGGAAGATGTGGTCCATATACACTATGGAGTATTATGCCTCCATCAGAAAGGATGAATACCCAACCTTTTTTTTTATATTTTATTTATTTATTTGACAGACAGAGATCACAAGTAGGCAGAGAGGCAGGCAGAGAGAGAGGAGGAAGCAGGCTCCCCGCTGAGCAGAGAGCCTGATGTGGGGCTCAATCCCAGGACCCTGGGATCATGACCTGAGCCGAAAGCAGAGGCTTTAACCCACTGAGCCACCCAGGCGCCCCCAATACCCAACTTTTGTAGCAACATGGACAGGACTGGAGGAGATTATGCTATGTGAAATAAGTCAAGCAGAGAGAGTCAATTATCATATGGTTTCACTTATTTGTGGAGCATAACAGATAGCATTGAGGACAAGGGGAGATGGAGAGGAGAAGGGAGTTGAGGGAAATTGGAAGGGGAGATGAACCATGAGAGACTATGGACTCTGAAAAACAATCTGAGGGTTCTGAAGGGGCAGGGGGTGGGAGGTTGGGGGTACCAGGTGGTGGCTATTATAGAGGGCACGGATTGCATGGAACACTGGGTGTGGTGCAAAAACAATGAATACTGTTACACTGAAAAGAAATTTAAAAATTTTTTTAAACTATAAATTTATTCATAGTAGTATGATTTAGATAATAGTACTGTGTCAATGTCAAATTTTCTTAACTTGGCAATTGTACAGCTATCTGAGAAAACGTACATGTCCTTAGAAAAGGCACACTGGAGAATTTAGGAAGGAAAGGGTGTGATGATTGAAACTTATTTTCAGATAGTTCAGAAAAATAATAGCATAACAACAGTATGTGTGCATGATACATATGGAGAAAGAGACTTCAGCAAAGTGTTGAGGTTTGATTGACCTGTGGGAGCTCTTTATACTATTCTCATACTTTTTCCATATGTTTGAAATCATTTCAAAATAAAAAGATGACAAATAATATGTTAGCACAAATATTTATGAAAAGGCTATTGTAACACTTGTTTTTATGAGCAGAAGTTGGTATGACCTAAATGGGCATCTTTAAGGGAAGTCTTAAATAAATTATGTACCTTGCAACTTTTGAAAAGCATACCGTGTATCTCATTCTTTCCTGACATGAAAAGCTCTTCAAGACAGATCAGCGAAAAAAGCGAGCTATATAATAACATGGTAAGTATGGTCCACATATATGAAAAAGCTAAGAAAAAAAATATTCTAAATGACTATGTATAGTAAATTTCTACAAAATTATATGAAAGGATATACATAGAAATCTTAATCATAGTTTTTTCTAAGAAAAGGATGTTATATTGAGGATGGAGGTAAGGGATTTGGCAAAACATAACTTTTATATATTATTACAGTTTGATTGTAGTATTTATTATTGTATTATATTATATAGTATTGTTATATATATATATACATATATGTAAATTGAAAAATAGATTTTTCCTTCTCTTTGTCATATATGGAAATTGCACTAGCAACCCTAAGTGATGCATGTTGCTCAAATTCTGTTAGGGACTAAAGATTAAGGTTCATTTTGAGCTTTGTTCTCTGTTACTTTTTGATAGGGTTCTGCTTCTATTTCTAATTCATCCCTATATTGGATCCTTTTACTACTGTTGTGCCTATCTCCCAGGATATAAGTCCATCAAAAGTTCTAGGAAAAGCCTCAGGAACCCTTTTTGCTCCTTGTTCCAATTTTCCTTATTGCATCTGTGAATAATGTTTGGAAGCATCTCAGTTTAGACCCTACAGGTTCCATCCCAGTCCATAAGACTATGCTCCTGAGAGAAAGAAATGTAACTGTCAAATTAAAATGAAAATATGTCTTTTGTAGGAAATATGTGGAAGCAACTACACACATTTTATAGTTCAAGACTGCATTTTTAACCTCACAAGGGTGCACAAAAGTGTGTTTCTTTTATTCATCATCTCTTCATGTTTTCTGAGATAAATTCACGTCATAACAACGCTGATTAATCACAGATAAGAAGCATTCAAATGTGTCTCCCTTATTCTTCTAGGAACCCTGGGAATGAGGCAGAGGCATTCAAGACAGGGGAGGGAACTGGGAACTGTAGGATGTCTTCTCTTTTTGTAGGCAGACAGCAGAGCTGCCTACTAATTCTACTTCCAAATTTCCAAACTGCCCAATGCAAATGGATCTATTTCCCTCTCCATTGCCTATTTCACTTTCTATATTTTGGAAAATGCGTAATAATATCAGTCTTCACCTTACATAGTGTGTAGCAGTCAAATTGCAGTAAATCCTATAAATAACTCAAGAATATTAGGAAGATCTACAACATTCAGCTGCTACATGTAAGAGAAGCGGGAGAAAGAAAGAAGACAAAGGAAATTAAAATGACTTTCTCTTTTTGACCTAACAAAGTTAGGTTAGAATAGGACTGGTTTCAAGAACTAGAGAAATCAGGTAATCAAGTGCTCTAAGGGATACACAATTCTACCTCTTTCTCCCTCCTCCCCACCTCTCTTCCTCTCCCACTTCCTCTCCCTCCCTCCTTCCTCCCTGCCTTCCCCTACCTCAGAAAGTAATCTCATCCTTTCGTCACATATTATTGAAATCCCAGTTCTTTAAAAAACTCTCATTTTTGCTCGGACTGAGAGCATGTCATTTGGAAGTGATGTGCAAGGCAAGAGATAACCAGGTAGAACTCAGCGATTCGCCACAGAAAATGGTTCCATGTTTGGCCGTAATGCTATCAGAGTCTGTCCCTCAATAGCTCTTTACTGCTCTGAGCTCAGAATCTGCTGATTCAAGACTTTGGCGGCATGGGGAGGTGTGAGGGTGGGAGAGAAAGGGAAGCCTAGCAGTGCAGGAAGAGTTAGGAAGAAATATTAATAGTCCTTCCAGAACACATAAGAAGTCAGAGGATTTTTTTTAATAGAAATAGTGCCCACACTCCTTCTCTTCCTCCCTCCTTCTACCTCATTCCGTGTCTTCATTTCATGCTATGGTTGTGTTGATTGGGAGGGAAGAATCTTCTCAGCGAGCTGCTTAGTACCAAGCAGATGCACTTCAGTTGAAAATGGCTAGCGGTTAGGGGTTAGCCATATACAGGCAGCAGACATGATAAAGGTAAGTACGGATGTTTGGGTGGTGTGGTAATGGGAATTCAAAAAATGAAAGACTTCAAATCACCCAAAAGCACACTGGTACATACATATATTTCCATTTGTATAGGTTCCAGAGAGAATCAACACACCCCAAATGGGCTGACAGAATAGAAACATCAGGGAATAAGTTATGTTTCCATTTCTTTGATAACTTTTCCTTCAGTTTCAGTACTTCTGTGCACATTGAGAGGGAGATAGCAAAGTTTCATTGTCTTTAATCAAAAAAGATTTTTAAATGGTTGTATTACCATATATTTATGATTCTCTTGTTTTAATGTACCTCTTAAACTTTTATTTATTTAGATTTATAAAATAAATAAGTTATCATTTTTTCAACTATGCTTTATTCTAGTAACTTTCCTTTGTG
Organism: Mustela nigripes; assembly: GCF_022355385.1. NCBI lineage: Eukaryota > Metazoa > Chordata > Mammalia > Carnivora > Mustelidae > Mustela > Mustela nigripes. The sequence goes on from NC_081558.1 coordinate 94,003,777, forward strand.
TTTGAATCATGGACTTTTAGAGTCCTGGACACATGTAGGTCCTCATTTATTAATAATGTTCTTGGAAGTAGAGAGCCAGGTACTAAATTTACAAATTATATTTACATTTTATATGTTTTAAATTGTCCCACCCCTCGGATACTTTTCTGTCATGATGTCTCCAGTCAGGAGGCATTATTTAAGGAAACTGATAAGGACTTCTGTGGATCAGAGTCAATATAAAGGCAGAAAACATTAATGTTTACATTTTTATTCATTACTGTGGAAATTAGTGGATCTTAGCTATTCAGTTATACAAATAATTTACCTAATGTGTTAGAGGAGTGAGAAAGAAAAGGGGAGAGAATCCAGTCTGTTGTTTCCCCACATCTAATAGATCAGCCTGATCTTAATGCTAAGTGGCTTTTCCGTCTTTCTTATCTTTATTTCCTATCCAGCCAGGCCAACACTTAGATGATTTGAGTACTTTCTTTTCTCTTAGAGCCTCACACCTAATGCCAAATTTCATCTATGATGAAGCTCCCTTAATACTTGCATACATACTCCATGTCTGATGATAAATTATATGGATATAGGAACCAGAATCATGCCTGTGAGTGAGAAAAACTTAAAACAACTTTATTTATCATCTTTATACTTAACTCCCGAAAATACCCATGTCTTTTGAGGTATAATCTCCATTATCTATTACTGCCAGGAAGAATCATTGAAAATAAGGTGCTTAAATATATATATTTACATGTGAATGGCATAGAATTTGTATTTCTAACTTGGGTTACTACTCCAGGTAATTTTCACAAAATATGGATGATCTTATGGAAACCAACAAATTTAAAAAGAATGCTAGAAATAAAAGCCTAGCATATGAGGATGACTTTTCTCTATATAATTACTAAGAAATTTTCAAAATTATTGAGTCCTAATAATTTTAGTATCAAATCATTTATTTCAACTATTTTAATGAAATAAAAAAAATCTATAATATCATATATACCTCCTTGCTTTTCTAAAGTAGAGAGTAGTGTGAATGTAACAACTTCTAGAACACTCAGGACCACTATTAGTATCATTAATTATTGCAGTATTTATTTCTTAAAAAAAGAAAGAAAAGAAAAGATGGGTACATTAAAAATTTCTTGTGTATTAAGGTCAGAACAAAGATAATAGTTTGGAGGTAAACTCATAGAACAAGTCATAAAAATCACATTTTGAAGACATAATGAAGGTAGGAACTAGAAATCTTAAGCCAGGTTAAGTTTTATTGTGTTCAAGCCAAGATTATCTGAGAACAATGGACAACTCTTTCTCTACATCATTTATAATAATAACCACCTATTCCTGTGCTAAGGCCACATTTTTCATAAGTGGCTGAGAAATTATATAATCAGCCCCATATGATAGGAACTCCTAAATGACTTGGACCCTCTACCAAGAGTCTTCAATGATGTCAAAATCTTGAACTCATCAAAAGACTTTCACCACCACTATAAACTTCACCATCATAATGGTGACATTTCTTCCAGATACTTATATTATTTCATTCAATCCTCACAACATTAACAGGAGATCAGTAGCAGTGTTTTGCAGATGCGGGAACTGGCTTTTAGAAGGGTTTTGTAACATTCACCAGGTCATATGACTGGAAAATTATGGAGGTGGGAAAGCCCTTGTTCGTTACCATTCAGCTACACTACTCCTAGTCCTGTGGACCTCTAGAGAGGGTTTTGCCTCCATGAGGACTAATATTCTCTGAGACAGAACCTGACATCAGCACTCATGTCCATTTTCACGTTCAACTCCAAGACCCTTCCCAAATACCTAATATCATACTTTCATATCCACCTTCTGCTCAGATCAGCCCTTCTGCATCTCTTTGCACCTGAGCACCCCATCAAAATGGGCACCTTTCTTTCCACTGCTCCATCCCTCAGTTACTCAATTATCACCATTTATTACCACAGCCTTCTAACCTTTCTTATTTCCCCATTCCATCAAACCTCTCTCCATCTCCTTCCTTCTATGGCCTTCTCAGACCTCCACTCAGTTGACTTAACATCAGCTCATCTAGCTTCACAAACTTTATAAGCCAATTTCTAGCAACATTTAGCCCTCATTCTTGGGTCAATTATTTTAACATGGCTGCCAGCCACTTCAGATTCACAGATTCATTTCCCATGTGAAACCATGGTTCTCTTTTCCTGCCCTACATGATGCTGTTGGCTACAAAGTCCCCTTAGATCCTCATAAGAGTAAAATGAAGTCAAATAACACTAGCCACTTTCCTCTAATACGTGACACTTGGTAAAAATTTTATTAATCTATTTCCCCCTATTTCTTAAAATTAAAATTCTAAGCCCTTTTGATTTCCTGAGCCCACATTTCAGGACTCTACTATAGGAGCATAAAGGACCCCAAATCCACCTTTGAGGATATCCAAAATATCCACCAATTTACCCATTCTTTCATCCTTCAAAATTCATGGTTGTCTACATTCATTCTCTTTTCTTTTCCTTGATCTCTAGAAGAAAGAGAACATCTCTTTACTATCATTTGAACTGTGAAATCTGTGCTCCACAGCCCAAATATTCCCTCCCTCTCAGGAAACTTCTTCCCAAATTACCTTCACTCATTATTTCCAGTCCCTCTTTGCAGGCTCCTTTCCTTCAAAGACAAGCATGTCTCTTCCATGTTGAACTCTGCTTTATCTGGCTTTGCTCACTTCTAAAGCCCTCCCTCCTTCTTTCACTGGCACAGGTTGTGGGATGAATGATTCTCTACAATTTGATTTCTATTCCCACTAACCTCCAGAAATGGAATATTTCTCTTCTAATGACTCTAACAAGAGTCCTTTCTCAAATTCAGTGGCCTTTCCTCTGTCATCATTTTCTTTGATCTTTCTGAAATAGAATATAGTTTTCTACCTCATTTTTTTCACACCCCCTCCTCTAGCTTCCCACTATGTTGCATTATTTAGTTTGTTCTCCATTTCTTTAGATGGTTCTTTATTTCCTTTGCTGCCCTTCTTCCTCTTCATGCTCATACTCACCAATCTTCCTGTACACCTGTCTTTAGTGACTACAGTCTTTTCTTTTGGTAATTAACTCCTACTGTTTCAGCTCTATGGATAAAACAAATCCTCCCCCTGCCTTGGCAATGCACCTGACACTACACCAATATCTTCTACTATCTGTAGGACATCTCCTTAGATGTTCTCTAACAACCTAAATCTATACACCAAAGTACTGTTTCTCACGATAGTACACACATATCATATAGTCACCATTACTCATTGCCACTTCCTGTTGCCATCAAGTATCATTGCCTCTACCTTTAAAAACTGTCTCTCACATCAGCCCCTCCTTCCTATTTCCAGCATGTTACTATTTTGTAACACTGTCTTGACTGTATTCCCTTGCCTCTGTCCTCTCTGATTTATGCTATATTCCTGCCCAGATCAATCTTTCCTTTATAAAGCAATTTATTTTTATGGCTGAATGAATTCATTTTATTTTACAAATTTAAAAAATAAGGATATAATAACCAGTAAATACATTTTATAAGCTTATCATCAGATATAACCTCTATTAATATTTTGATGTATTACTCTTCCAATGTTTTTAATACAGACCTTTTAATTTTTACAAAATGGCATAATACACTGAGTTTAAAACTTAAACATGTATTATGAATATTTTCAATGCCAACAAGGACCTTTCTTCATCATCACATAATTTTAATGGCAAAAAAAAAGCATTTCCTCATATGAATGGGAAATATTTATTTAATTATTCTCCTTCTGGGGAACATTGAATTTGCTTTCAAGAGCTTAAATCTTATAAACAATAGTGTGGTAAGCATCCTTAAAGTTAAATCTTTGTGCACATTTACACTTTTACTTAAGTACAATTGCTGAGTCAAAAGGTATCAGTATTTTTAATAGCTTTTGATATAAACATCAAAATTACCCTTCAGAAAGGTCACAACAATTTGGAATTCCACTAGCACTTTATGAAAAATGCCTGCTTTCTTATACCTTATGCACACTGGGAAATATTTTTGAAAATCTGTGCCAACCTGGTTAGTGAAACAGTAAATTGAAGTTGAATCTCTTTTCTTATGTTTGTTAGCAATTTGCAGTCAAACCTACTGAAAAAAAAAAAAAAAAGGAGAGGGTCTCTGTGTGCTTATTGCATTTCCCATGCAAAGAGAAAAAGAGAATAGAAAGCTTGGAAGCTAAGTTAGAGCCACAGTCTTCATGGCAGAGAGTATCAGGACTCTCTAATCCCCCTCATCTCTAACTCAGAGAATATTTAAATTCCTTCCATTAGCTTTCTCTCCCTCTCTTTTTCTCTCTCTCCCTGTCTTTCTCTCCTTGCTATCCCAACAAAATAATAATATCTAATGTTCTGAGGTGAAATGTGGAAAGACAGCATGTGTGAACTATTTCTTCATTCCTTCTATTAGCTTCAAAGCACCCTTTAAAACGTGCCATTTCAATAAGAGTTATACAGCTGTCAGCTCACCATCTCCTTGAGCTTTTGCAGAAGACTGAGATCTCCAGCAGTATGCTCATTATAGAACTCCGCTCCAACCAAACAACTTGGACACACTATGAAGTTCACTGAATGGGGGCTGGTTAGTATGGAAATGTCTTTGCCTTTGACCCTGACAATACATGTTTGTTGGAAATCTGGGATCTGTCAGAAAGGGAGGTAGAATTAAATGAAGGTGAGGTGAGATGTAAAGATAGACCTTAGAGAAGACAGAGAAGAATGATCAGTGTGAAGACATGAGGGAGGACTGAAAACACTGGAAAGAAAGAATCATCATCATTATCACCCAAACCATCACCTACACTATCTATAATCAACTTTGGATGGGGTTTCTTATAAATTCAAAAGCTTAAGTTTTAACTACTCCCCCAGTGTTTGTTTAGATGACAGTTTTTAATTCTTTCTTCTAGGGGTTGCCAGAAATGATCTGGGATTTGAAATCTGACAGCACATTGCCAGAGCCGTGGAAGGAGAATTGAAATAATTTTTGTTTCTCTGAAATCTGGAATACTGACAGACTTCTTTTATTTGTAATTCTACTTAAAATAAAAGGGAAAATTAGATATCTAAATTCTCTAAAAATGTCTAGGTATGCTTCTGTTTGGTAATCCTGAGCTATTCAATTCTCGAACTTCAAGCCCAGAAGAAAAGTCATGGGACTCTGTCTTCTCATTCCACAGGAAAGGTGAGGTAAGTCCCAAGACATAAGGATGTCTTCAGGTTCCCCCTGCAACCATGTGAAAGAATAAGGACTAGAATCCCAATTCCTAAATCTGTGTCCAGTGCTCTTCAGAACACAACCAGTTTCCTGGCATAACATTCCAGAGAAGCTTCTTTCCTTTATGGGTATGAGGCTGGAAAGAAGAGCATAAATAAACTTCATTGAGTCAGGGGAAGATTCTCTTGTAAGAGGCTTTGGTTTTGTGCATTCTCCCCTTCACCAGATTCTCCCCAAGCTCATTCATTCATTGTTCCCTTCAGAGGACTTGACCTGAATCTGTTTGGTTTGTAAATTCAGAATCTGGAGTTGGAGTGACTTTTTCCATTAAAGAATATTATCTGATTATCTTCATAACTTTGCTTGTAATGTCTAAATTTTCTCTAGCAATTTTTAACTCATGTGATTAATCTTCAATGATAATATGACAGTTTAACTGACATAGTTCTAAAGAAACTATAATTAATTTTAATGTACAGCTCATTTTTTTCCTAATTTCACACTTACATTTATCTAATTATATATGTTATATTAAAGACATTAATATTTCATTTGAGCAAAACATATATTTTAGGTCTCACATGGCTAGAATAAAGTAGGGGATTTTGACAACATAAAATTACATTTTCTTTAAAATTTCTGAACATAAAATTTATGTAAACCCTCATCTTCAGGAACATTAATTACATTCAATGCCCCCCCCCCCCAAAAACCCAGAAACTCAAAACCTAACAAAAATTCAATTCAATCCTGAGACTAAGAACTGGGTCTGTGGTTTCAGCTCCATTTTCTCTCCTCCCTGTCACACACTTCTGCATATTTACTCTGATTATACAGCAGCTGCCCTAAAAATGATCACATATTGAAATCCACGTCATTGAGGATGTGAGATGAGGGGTGCAGGCTCAGCAACAAGAAGAGCAAGAGAGATATTGGACAGAAGCTCTGAAGAGAAGAACCAATAAATATTATCAAGAACTAAGGTCCAAGAGCAAGTTATCACAGAAGGCTGATGTCATCATTAAAATGTCATCCTGAGATTCCAGGAAGCATGAGAACCCCTAGAGGGAAAGTCACCTTCCTATTTTTTTTTTTTTTTTTTTTTTTTTTTTTTTGCAATCCTTCTTGTTCCCACTGCAGGAGGAGCCCTCATAGTCCCTGCCACTCTGGCCTTTGCAACCTTTTCTTCTGTACGTATTTGGAATTATGGTTTCATTTTCAAAATAATCTTGGGGCCCTGCATCTTTCTGGAAATCACCCAGTTTTTTTTTTTTTTTTTTTTTTTTTTTGCTTTATGTTCAGTTAGCCACTGTATAGTATATCATCAGTCTTTGATGTAGTGTTCAATGATTCATTAGTTGCATATAGCACCCAGTGCTCATCACAACACATGCCCTCCTTAATGCCCATCACCCTGTTACTCCCCTCCTTTCATCTCCCTCCCCTCTGAAACGCTGTTTGTTTCCTGGGGTTTATAGTCTAAGATGTGGCACATACGTACTATGGGATAGTACTCAGCCATAGGAAAGGATGAATACCCACCATTTGCATTGACATGGATAGAACTGGAGGGGATTATGCTAAGTGAAGTAAGTTAAGCAGAGAAAGTCAATTGTCATATGGTTTCACTCATGTGTGGAACATAAGCTATAGAATGAGGACCATAGCAGAAGGAAGGGAAAACTGAAGGAGGAGAAATCAGAGAGGGAGATGAACCATGAGAGACTATCGCCCACAGTTTTTAATGTAATCTTACTTTTTCCAGCATGGTTATTAGAAGATACTTTACTAACATGTTATTTCAATAAAAAATGTGTTCTCAAACAAGAATGACCAAACATTTGATGAAATCCAACACCATGAGAGGAAGTAACCTCAATAAATAGAGGAAACATTACCTAAGAAAGCATAGTTAACAGCACTTAGTAGAGCAAGACAGTAGATTAACTTCAATTAATTTCCTCAAAAATAGGTGAAAAAATATAGTGCTTGTATATGTCTATATGTATATATTTGTGTATTCTTGTGAAATAATCAATTAGAGGTCACAGGCATTAAAAATGGGATTGTGGAAGAAATTCAAAAGATGGTCTACAGAGAAAAATGTACTTGGCCAAGAATGATTAATGAGCTGGAAGCTTAAGTGCAGGGTTCTTACCAGAATGCAACAGAAATGAATAAAGATGTAAGAGTATGAAAACAAAATGAAGAGACAAGACTAAAAGATCCAAAAATTTCATCATCTGACTAAAAGGAATTTAGGAAAAGAAAATAAAGAGAATGTAAGGGACTAAGTACATGAATGTGTAGATAAAATTTCCAAAAATTAACAAAAATAAAAAGGCCCTATCTGACTGCAATGGCTTAGTAAATGTCAAGTAGAATTTACCATCCACAGACTCCTCCAGCAGGAAGGATGTCCTCTAATAGTTCGGGAGTTGGAACAGATCTCATATATTAATGTCTCCATTTTACCAATAAGAAAGCCGAGACTCAAGGAGGTCAAAATAATTTTATGATAATCATATAGTTATCAAAGATAAGAGTCAGAGTTAAATCCAAGTATCCTGGCTATGACCCAGTAATTTTTTTCTCACCTTTCTGCAATAGTAATTCATAGATAATTAGGTCTGGTCAGGTTTCAAGTTGTTCCATAACAGCAAGACCCTACTGTTATAAGACTGTAAACATATTTAAAAAAAGAAAAAGAAAAAAGAAAAAAACTCCACATGGGTTTGAATTTAAAAAAAAAAAAAAGTTGTGATTCAGTGGACATTTAGTCAAGAGAACATTCACTGTTGACTTCAATAACATCAACATCTCCATTTTCCTACATACTTGGGAGTGTATAAATACAGTACTGGCACTAAGCAGTTATTCATTGAGTGATATGGCTTAATTTACCCGGGCTGCTCCCCCAAGCCTTGATAACAGTCTTAGAGAAACTTGACTAGTTTTATTGTGGTTGTTGCTATTATTGCTGGTTTGTTCTTACTATTTACATAAAAGGTTTATTTACTATTTGAATTACTACAGGCAGTTTACTTAAAATAGCTAGCCTCAGTTTTCTCATCTACAATTTGAGTATATCAATACCTTTGCAGTGCTTTGCAGGACTCCTGCATGAATTTAATGATTGAATGTAAGGCACTAAAGCACAAGAAGGGAGTGCTTGCCCCAGGATGTGAATCAGCCAAACACCCACTCCGTCTTCATTCTCTGCCCTCATGCACAAAACAACTCCTTTCCTCAAGAAAGGGATTTCTCTCTTCCCTTTCCCTATTTTTTTTTTCTGCCTCCTTCCTTTTTACTTTTTTGCTGTTGAAATGTGAGATTTTTATAGACATAAATGAAAATAATTTATTTAGCGATATTCTTTCTATTAACTCAGAGTTTTCAAAATACCTAGATGGCCTTTTAAGATAGAAAGAAGCAAATGTGGGACATAAGCTAAGAATCACATGTACAGACATAAGAAATAAATTAAGACAGTAGGTCTGTTTTGAGTTCCAAATTCTAACTCTATTAGTAACTGTATATTTTGAGTTCCAGACAAATGTGAAAGTATTTAGTAACTGTAATATGTTCTGCCACTCTCATATTATAAATGGTCTCAAGATTATTCAGAATAAAGAGTCTCTACTCCCAACACAGATATGAGACTGCTATATAATATTCATACAAAAAATTCTTATGGGTGTGACACCCTGGACTGAAGCAACCACACAGGGCAGTCACAGAAAAGTATCTGCCTGAGGGAGTGCTTCTCTCGGGTGGCACAAATTTACATTGTATTAATGAACACTTTTTGCTTTAGAGCCAACAGAAAATCCCAGCTTGGAATTTTGTTATAGAAGAGACTGTCTGCTGGGTGTTTCTTCTGTGCCTGCATGAATGTGGCATATTTTAAGGAAAACCTTTCTAAAAATTCCACCTACATACTGTACAAGGATTTACTACTCTTAAAGCAAGCTCCCTTGGGCATCTAGAAAGGTAGTTCATGTACAAAAATCACTATACTTGTCCTATTCTCTTTATTTACAGGAATCACCTGAAACAGAATCACTTACATCTTGCAGAGTGCATGTAAACCTGGGATACAAGTTTCCCTGAATTGGGGAATTTAGAACATGAGAGGGGAAAACAACAGGTTTTTTTTTTCCCAGTGCGGGATGCATATTGTCACTATGTTTAGGAATGTAGAGCTTACCTCTGTTCTTCCTTACTGCTCTGAACTAGCTGGTCCTTTACTGCCCCCATTAAAATGCAGGAGACATGAGAAAAAGAGTCTACCTTTGGCTGCCCAAGACATGATTATTTCCATTTTGACACCATTTTCTTACCTTAAAAAGTGACTTTAAGGTGTTTTCCCCTCTCTCCCTTCTTGAAAATCACTTCCAAATACCAAGGAGAAAAAATAAATAAGCAAACAAATCTCATGTTCATTGACTGAGATAGAACATATAAAGAGTGGGAAAGCAGATGGGTAAGTAAAATAAATTACTGAGAGGAACAGAAAGGTAAATGTAATTATTTGCAGAGGGCAACTAGTGAGAAGGAAGCCAATTCAACCACACAACCTCAGAAAGACTCAATTAAGCAACATGTACTCCAGAAAACAGGGTGGAAAGAAACTGAAAACAGGGATTGTTTAGTCCATATAAGAAGCAATTAGACTCTCAGGGTTCGTATCATTTCATAGCAGAGTCAAGTAATTATTTCCCTACCCCCAGAATATACTGTAAGTATATTACAGTAATATATTGTAAGTATATTCTCTGGAAAAATTACGCAAGAGAACTCTAGAGTTGAGATGTCAAACTGAAAATGGGAAGGGAGGATTACTTGAAAATCACTGAAGAGAGGAACCCATCCTGACATTTTCCCCACCCAAATTCCAGCATGCTGTCACCACATACACAGAATTTTCAATAAACATTTTAGAAACTCACTCTTAAATATAAGAGGACAGCAACATTTTACCATGAAAGCATGGACCAAAAACAAAGCAACAAAGGGAAATTTGAAGGGAACAGAGGCAATGCTAGGAAGAGAAGAAATATCATTAATGAAGGGTCATAATTAATGTTCTTCAAAAAAATACTATATCCATGAGATAAAGGTAACATATTTTAGAAAATAGAAAAGAACTCTTAGAAATTATATATATATATGATTAGCCAAAATTAAAAAGTTAACAAAATGGTCAAAAGTAGAACAAAAAAGAAGAGGGGAAAATGGATGTGAAAAGAAAATAAAATTAGAAAATCGCTCCTGGAAGTCCAACATACAATGAGGAAGAGTTCCAAGAGGAGAAAGCAAATAATATTTTGAAAAGGAGGGGCACCTGGGTGTCTCAGCCATTATGTGTCTGCCTTCAGCTCAGGTCATGATCCCAGGGTCCTGGGATCCAGCCCCATATCAGGCTCCCTGCTCAGCATGAGGCCTGCTTCTCCCTCTCCCACTCCTTCTGCTTGTGTTCCCTCTCTCGCTTTCTCTCTCTGTCAGATAAATAAATAAAATCTTAAAAAAATAAAAAAGATTTTGAAGAGGAAATTGTTTTTCAAAAATACCAGAAAGCATCTAAGAAGTGAAGGACATGAGTTTTTAGATTGAATGAACCTGCTCAGTATTTTCCAGTGAATAAAATAAAACCCTGCCAAGGCACATTATCATAAAATTTAAGAGTATAGAGAAGACCCAAAGGATTTTCAAAAAAGCAGTCTGCCTACAAAGAATTACGCAAAAGAAGCCATGAACCTTTTCAAAAGCGACTGAATGAATATGGTTTTCAACGTAGAATTCTATGTATCAATCAAAAGTGAAGATAGAATAAATCAATTGACACACAGGCAAGGTATCAAATTTTTATCTTTCATGAACCTTTTCTCTGGTGGATGTATTCTTACAAAATGAAGAAAAGATATGAAAAGAAATAGAATCCTAGAAACATGGTATCTACTATAGGATCATGAATCTCCATGATAATAGCACAGAAATTGCCAGGCTATAGGACAGGACTAGAGATTCTAGAACTCAATCCAGGGTAATCTGGAAAGCAGAGGGTTTCAGGTGGGGTGTCTCAGAGCAAAGAGATGAACTGAGAATTTTACCATGTGACAAGTTATATTGAGAGGTGGTTGACTGAGAGTTAGAGGGTGTTGGAAAACAGCCATGAGTCAAAGAAAATTAAGCAAATGAAAAAAGAAGACAACAGTTAATTCTAAGAAAAACCAGGAGTTATGCAAGAAAGGAAACATTTACACTCCATACTATAATACATTGTAACATTACAATTTACGATTTGTTATAATACCCTGCACTGCAAAGCAAGGAAAAGTATTTTCACAATTATAACACTGCATAGGTATTTAACTAAAAATTGTGATGCAGATATAGAGAGAAGAAAAAGAGAGGGCAACGGGATAGATGAGAATGCTATAATCTTCATTGCCTGTAATATAAACTCAATGTGTAAATGTGATTAAACAAGGAACACCTGTAGATACATGGACTAAATACCATAAAAAGAACCTAGAGTGTGTAAACCTGGTGATTCACAGACCTGTACCCCTGGGGATAAAAATATATGTTTATAAAAAATAAAAAATTAATTAAAAAAAAAAAGAACCTAGAAATTTTTAAATGGCTCCTTTTTTTTCAGGATGGAGAAGGAAGCATGAAGAAAAGAGTAGATGACTGCTATTTTTGGTTAAAAGACTTTAGCACTAGCCACTTACTGCTTCCCTGTGGGTGGGTCCTTTCTGTGTCCCTGCAGGAGACCACCCAGGGAGATGCAGTGATGGAAGCTGATGTAAACCCAAAGGCCTACCTCCTCCAAGACACCCTTCTCATCAAGAAACTACTGGACCTTGCTTAGCAGTCATGCAACTACAAGCAGCTTCAGGAAGGAGCCAGTGAGGCCACCAAAACCCTCCACAGAGGCATCTCTGAGTTCATCGTGATGGTTGCAGATACTGAGCGCCTGGAGATCATTCCGCACCTTGCGCTGTTGTGTGAACAGTGCGTCCTGCGTGTTTGTGAACCCCTGCTCCTAGCAGGCCCTAGGGCTGTGGGATTTCCAGGCCTGCCATTGCCTGATCTGTCACCATCAAAGTAGGCTCACAACTGAAGCAGCAGACCCAGTCCATTCAGTACTCACTGAAAGGTTCTTAGCCCAACCCGGTGGCCTCTGCTCCACTCATCACTGAGTCCACCTCCCTAGGGTTGTGTCTGTGTTAGCATGCAGAGTCTCCAGCTGCCTTCTCTTGTTATAGTCTAGTATTAAATCTGGTTTTTGCATCTTTGTATTGCTTTTGTTTTATTTTGCCGGTTTTTATCTATATGTTACTCCCCACCCCACCCCAATCTCCCATTCTACTCTCAATCTCTCTCATCTTATCCTCTCTTTTGAAAAATGACCTAATGCTGAGAACAGGAAGAATTTGAGTGGTGATACCATTCAAAGGCAGGGGAGAGCCAGGATAGCGCTCTGGTTCCAGGTTTCAGGTGCTTATTTCCTATTGAGGCAGAAGGCAGAATTAAACACCATGCACCTTGCATCCCTTGTGCCTTGGTTTACAAAGTCATTCTGTACATGTTTGCTCTCCAAGAGCTTATGCATCATTTGGGGAGAAAACATGCACCCTGTGAGGTTGTAAGGTGTATGTTCAAGTGCCATCTGCTAATATAATCCTGCTATTTGCTTGGGTAAGGTGATGTAATTGCCCTTCTCCCTCAACTCCCAACCATGCCCCTGAGGGTGGCAGAGAAGCAGCACATCAAAGAAATGCACCTCAGAATTCCTGGGTGAGTGAGACAGGGGGCAGTTAAACTAGGTCTTGAAGGAGTCCAGAGTGGCCAGAAAATAGAGGGTCAACTGATGCTGGAATGAAGAAGTCTGGCAGGTTATGGAGACCTGACTGAAGCTAAAGCAGAGATGTTGGAATCCAAGGGAACATCCTCTCTGGTGAATGGAGATGGCTTCAGTGGACACTTGGTACCAGCCCTAAGAGCCCTGACTCTTATTTCCTGCCACAATGTGGGTCAGATTTATGTATTCTTTATCACATCAGAGACAGTGCTAGTGTGTCATTCTTGTGCGCACCCTAATAAATATATTCATATTCCAAAAAAGACTTACCAACATTTCACTGTTTAATTTAAAATACTGATAAACATAAAAGGTAAGTTTTGAGTGATAAGGTTTTTTAAAATTCTTTTTTATTATGGCTTTTTCATATTACAAGATATATGCAGGCTCATTGAAGAAGACTTGGAAGATACATAATAATTTGGAGAAAAAAATTAAAAACTACCCATTCTTTATTCACAGAGAATCTTGAATCTATATTGCTAACCATTCTTTATTCCTCTGTGGATTATTTTATACAACAGAAACTATTGTCTGAATATGATTTATATCTTTTTTAGCCTGATAATTTATAATCAGAAGTTTTCATACATTTAAGTATTTTTCAGAAACATTTTTATTAGCTGCATAATAGTCCATCTGGTGATAGAACATAATTTAACTATTGCCATATTTTCAAACATTTTTTTAGATGTCCCAGTTATAAACAAAGCTATTTTAAATATATTTGTTTATTGATCTTTCCCAGTGCTTTATTACCTTTCCCTAGGAAGAATTCCTGGAAATAAATTGGTAGGCTAAATGGTAAAAAACATTCTTGAGGATTTTGGCACTTGTTGCTAAATTGCTTTCCAAAAAGATTCTTCCAATTCATATTCCCACCAGCAATATATGAGACTAACTCATTTCAATGACACTGTGCTGACATTGGATTTTTCTCATTATAAAAAATAATTTAAAACTAAACCTCAAGTAAAATGGAGCAGTTTTCCCCCAAGATCTTGGACTTTTTCAAATTTTTCAAAATTGGTGACAGGAAGATAAGCCTGCTAAGCAAAGTCTCATAGAAAAGAAAAGATGCAGGCCCTTTCCCCCACTGCTCATACCCTCTCTGTTATCTGTGTATAGAATAGAGAACTGGTGAGATAATTTAGAGTAAGGAAACAGAAACAAGAACTGAAACACATTATTTCAGTATTCTCCTCAATATATGAAAAATTTGTGCTGATGGAGGTGTTAGCTAACACTATGGTAGTCATCATTTTGTAATATATAAGTATATCAAATCAATAAACTGTATACATTAACTTTATGCAATGTTATATGTCAATCTTAATAAAGCTGCAGGGGGAGAAATGTGGGGGTTGTAAGGGTGTTTTGAATTATAAAAATCAAGAAATAAATACATTTATAAAAAACAAGATTCTCTGTGGTAATTTGCCTAGAACTTTCCACTTAGGTCAATGGTGACCTTACCAAGATTATAGGGACATCTCCTTTTGTGGAAGTGGGGGCCAATAAAATAATTAACAGTGGCTAACATTTACTGAAAATTTTTTTAGTAATTTAGTAAAATTTAGTAAATTTTTTTAACATTTACTGAATTTTCCTAGACATGAGACATTTTAGTACAACGTCTCAATTTAACCCACACAGTAACTCTATAAGCTAACAATTATTCCCACATTAGAAGACATTGATGATCTGAGGAGCTAACTTGCCCAAGACCCCAGAGTCTTGGCACACAATGGCACTGCCAATCCAGGGTTCTCACCTTTGCAAACAACCATAAGCCAAAAGTGACCTGAAAAGACTTCATGCTTCTGAGCTACATGCTGAAAAGTTTCAAACACAACCGTAGTCTAACTGGTTTGAAAATGGGTCTACAAGTTAGAGGCATTCTATCTTTCTTTTTGTTTTTTCTTTACCATCACCAGGACATTTTATTTTTTATTGAGTATATTTGACATAACAGTGTAAATTTAAGGTGTATGACACATTAATTTGATATATTTACATGTTGTAACATGATTGTCATTATAGTGATATTTATTTAGCACCTCCATCACAGTATATAATGATCTGTTCAGTGGTTGGAATAATTAGGTTCTAGTCTCTTAGGAAATTTGATTATAGTACAGTATTGTCTGTATTCATTATACTGTGCATTAGATCTCTATGGCTTGTTTACCACTTTTTGCAAGTTTGTACCCTTAAACAACATCTATCTTATCTCCCCCCCACCCCCTGGTAACCACCAGTTTACTCTACATTTTTATAAGTTTGACTTTTTTTATATTCCATATGTAAGTGATACCATATAGTACATGTCTTTGTCAGACTTATCTCACTTAGCATAATGTTCACAAGATCCATCCGTGTTGTCACAAATGGCAGGAAGCACTCCTTTCTCCTGGCTAAATAATATTTTATTATATATATGTATATTATATATAATATATATAATTATATATGTTATATATATAATATATATAATTAGAGATAATATAGATAATATAGATATAATATATAATATTTTATCCATTTATCCATTGGATTAAAAAATCATACTTTTATCCATTTATCCATTGATGGACAATTCAGGTTGTTTCCATATCTTGGCTATTGTGAATGATACTGTAATAAACGTAGAGACGCATATATCTCTTTGAAATACTGTTCTCATTTTCTTTGGATACATATTGGTTGTGGAATTTCTGGATCATAAAGTAGATATATTTTGAATATTTTTTAAGATTTATTTATTTCAGAGAGAGAGCGTGCATGAGCAGGAGAGAGGCAGAAGGAGCAGAGAATCCCAAGCAGATTCGGCTAAGTGTGGAGCCCCATGCAAGGCTCTATCCTACAACACATGAAATCACAACCTGAGCCAAAACCAAGACTGGACACTTAACTGACTACACCACCCAGGTGTTCCATGTATTTTGAATTTTTTGAGGAACTTCCATATTGCTTTCCTTAATGGTTGGGCCAATTTACAATCCTACCAGCAACGTAAAAGTTGCTCACTACCTCACCAGTCCCCATTGTCTCCTGTCTTCTTGATAGACTGTCCTTTTTTAAAAAAAGAAAAACAAAACAAAACAAAAAACTTCCCAGGGTAATAAGAGATACATGGTAAGGAAAGGGAGAGCAGGAGCATTCTGGTTGGGGAGAGAAGAACTAGGGAAATCAAGTGATGGCGAATAAGGATCTATTCCACACTGTTTACAAAGACAGACTCTGGACTGAGAGGTGAAATCGCAGGCAAGAAAATTTCAGCTCAATGTTTTTTAACTGGTTTCTAATTACATTTTAAACTTTAAAGAATTATGCAATTTAAAGTTATTATTAACAAGAGCTCCTCAACAATGAGGCAGGCTCTCTCCTGAGATAATAAATAAAAATCAATTTCTTTTTTAAAAAGATTTATTTATTTATTTATTTATTTATTTATTTGACAGAGATCACAAGTAGGCAGAGAGGCAGGCAGAGGGGGAGGGGGAAGCAGGCTCCCTGCTGAACAGAAAACCCTATGCGGGGCTTGATCCGAGAACCCTGAGATCATGACCTGAGCCAAAGGCAGAGTCTTAACCTACTGAGCCACCCAGATACTCCAAAAATTAATTTCTGATAATTCTTTTGAGAAAGATTTACCTTCACATATTTGGGCTGCACATGCCAGTCTTAGAGGGTAACAAACCTCATTTTATTTCAGTCACCTCCTAGCTCTGCTGTTAGTTGCCAAACCACTACAACCAATAACTGTTCCCAACAGTTGTCACTAACCAAATGGGCAAAGCCCTGGTAGATGGACTCCAGGAGAAACTGTGTTCCAACTACGCTCTCCCATATACCCCCAATACATCTTCGGATTTATACTTTTCTTTCCATATTACCAATTACTCTACATATGCAGGAA
Organism: Mustela nigripes; assembly: GCF_022355385.1. Classification (NCBI taxonomy): domain Eukaryota; kingdom Metazoa; phylum Chordata; class Mammalia; order Carnivora; family Mustelidae; genus Mustela; species Mustela nigripes. The sequence continues at coordinate 94,020,843 of NC_081558.1, forward strand.
ACTACAACAAACCTTCTTAGACCCTCTACCAACATCTGTCAAATCTTATTGTACTATGTTTTTGTTTATTTATTTGAGAGAGAAAAAGAGAGAGCATGTGTGCATGAGAGGGGAGAAGGGGGAGAAGGAGAGAGAGAATCTTAAGCAGGTTCCATGCCCAGCATGGACCAACACAAGGCTCAATCTCACAATTCTGAGATCATGCCCTGAGTTGAAATCAAGAGTTGGAGACTGACTGAGCTACTCAGGCATCCCTTAGTGTGCTAATATTTTAAAAGAACACAAATTACAGATACAGTTAAAGACTTCTGTGAACCTCTCTTTGTTCTCCTCTCTTCCCAGGGTTAAACATCATCCCGAATTGGGTACTCACTATCCCCTTGCATGTGTAACTATTTATATACTTTTCTCTTTATATTTAGACATTAATGTATCTGTATTAGTTTCTGAGTGCTGCTATAGCAAAATACAAGTATTCCCTGCTTTTTACACCCTTTGCTTTTACAGCAAAAACAGCGTTCACTGTCTATTTTGCAATGAGCCATTTAAGAGGTAATGTGAACCCGAAGCAGCCAGAGTGACACCACCAAGCTCCTTTGCTGGGACCTACACTCAGTACCTCATCATCAACCCACCACAGCTTTGAACTGTGTCTGTGAGCATCTGTGCTTCATCTCCACTTATTTTGTATAACTGTTAGCAAGATGTGTCCTAACTATAAGAAAAGACTGAGGGAGGTTATTTTGGGGGTCCACAAATGCACAAAATGTTTTCCATTTAAATTAACAAATAGTGTTTGCTTTATGCCCTTTTGGCTTCTGAAAAGTTTCATGGGAATACTCTAATAGCTAAGGAAACCCGCATCATAAACTTATGGCTTAAAATAATGGAATATTTTTTTCTCACATTTCTGGAGGCTTAAAGTCCAAATCAAGGTGTTGGTAGGGCCACACTTCCTCCAGCCCCTTTACAAAGGATCTTTCCTTGACTCTTCCAGGCTCTGGTAGTCCCAGGTGTTCCTTGACTTGTGGCAGCTCAAGTTCAGTCTCTGCCTTCTTGGCATTCTTTCTGGTGTCTCTGTCTTTTCCTATAAAGACACCAGTCTTATTGGATTAAATCTTATCCTAACTTAACCAATTACATCTGCCACAATCCTATTTCCAAATAAGGTCATATGCTGAGTACTAGAGGTTAAGACTTCAACAGATTATTTTGGGAGACACAATTCAACCCATAACAATGTCTGTAAACAATACCTGGAAATGATTGGTTGTTTTAAAACTTACATAAATGATATCATTCTGCAACTGGCTTTTTCTCGTTTACTTATAATTCTGAGATTAATCTGTCTCTATACTTGCAACTGTGGTTTGTTCGTTTTAACATAAGTATGACATCATATTCCCTTGTATGAACACAACACAATTACTTATCCATTTTCCTTTTATGGGCATTTTTGTTGCTTCTGTTATGTAATGATCACAAAAATTACTGCAATAAACTTCTTTACACACATTGCTTGTGTACCTGTGTGCCTGTTTGTCTCAGGTATAAATATAGGAAAGTGGGGACTAGGTTTGTAGGATTTGGGCATCTTCAATCTTTAGAAGGTATTGCTAAACTGCTGTCCAAAACTAGTAATAACAAATTAAACACCCACCAGCTCTATCCGGGAATTCACACTCAATATCCTTGCTAATATTTTGTACGATCCTATTTTTTAAAATTTTTGTCTATATAGCTAGTGTGAAATTATTTATTGCTTTAATAATTTCATTTTCCTGATTCCTAACTGGTTGAATAATGAGGCATATCTAGTAGCCATTAAGTTTTCTCTTTCTGTGAATTGCTCATTTATATACTTAAGCTTTTTTGTTTTCTCTTGTTAATTTACTGGGACTTTTAATATATTTTGGGTCCTAACTGATTATAAATTTTGCAACCCTCCTTCAGAGTTTAACTTCTCTTTTTTCCTCATATTGACACCTTTTGAAAATTTTAATATAGTCAAATTGATGAATCTTTCTCTTTATGATTTGTGTATTTGACATGTGATTTACAAGTGTGATATTTTCCTATATTTACTTTTCAAATAATTTTCAAATAATTCAAATATGTGAAGTGATAAATTTTTTTTACCCAGATTCACCAATTGTCAACATTTTATCAAATGTGCTTTTTTATTCTCTCCCTCTCTCTATATACAGTTACTCTTCTGTATGTTAATATAATCAAATGTGTTATATATTACATATTACCACAGGTAGAAAAGAATATAATTACAAATGATAATTATATAAGTATAATTCATATTATATAATTATATTACTCACTATATATTACTTTAATTAGTACGCTTTAACGTACATTTTCTAAATAATTTGAAAGAAATATCCCATTTCTTTAACACTTCACTGTATACTTCCTGAGAACAAAGACATTCACTTACATCACCACAGTATAATTATCAGGAGTTTTAACTCTGATATAAAACTATAATATATAGATCATATTCAAATTTTGTCAGTTTTTCTAATATTGTAATTTTTTGAAATTTTTTTCTGGTATATGATCCAATTATATTACATTTAATTTTATGTCTATTTAGTTTCCTTTCATTTAAACACTTCATCATGCTTTATATCTTTTCTAACATTGACTTTTTTTTTTTTTTAAGGCATACAAGCCATCTGTTTTGCAGAATGTCTCTTAGCCATCTGTTGTTTTCTCATGATTAGATTCAGGTTATGGAAGGGCACCTGGATGGGTCAGTCGGACAAGAGGCCCACTCCTGATTTCAGCTCAGGTCATAATCTTAGGGTTTCGAGATCAAGCCCTGCTTCAGGCTCTGCACTTAACATGGAGTCTGCTTGAGGTTTTTTCCCCCTCTATCTCTGCCCCTCCCCCCACGCACATGCTCTCTCTCTCAAATAAATAAATAAATCTATCTATAGATTCAGGTTATGGCTGAAATGATACATAATTCTCATAATTCTCTTTTTTTTTTTTTTGCTTTTCTCATTTAAATTTAAAACCGTCTATTTTTATATATGGTGTGAGGTAGAGATGTATTATCTTTTCACATGGATAACTATTATTATTAATCAAATAGTGAGTTATTTCCCCAAATGTTTATAATGATAATAAGATTTCTGCCATATGTCAATTTTTCATATGTACACAGTACCATTTCTGGGATTTCTGTCCCATTCCATGGATTTATTTGCTCATCCACATGTCAATATTGTCTTATTTAATTATTTTAGTTTCACAATAGGGTAAGATAACCTAATCTGTTATTTTTTCATTTCAAAATTATCTTGGCAACTTTAACCTTTTGTAAAATTTCTCACACACACACACACACACACACAACTGATAAAGTATTTACTTGACTGCTTTGAATTAATAGGTTATTTTCCGTGCAATTGCCATCCTTAGAACTAAATCTTTCCATTAATGGACTGAACATGGTTTCTCTTTTTGTTTAGACCCTTTTGGGCAAATTTGATAAGGCTACACATAGAGACCCTATACATTTTTTCTTGCATAAATTCTGAATTATTTTCTAGGTTACGTTTTATTATATCTTTAGATGTTATATTTTCTAAAATCCATTTTGTATTTCTTTAACTAACAGATAAGAACCACAATTTGTGTATATTGATCTTATATCCAAAAACTTTACTAAACCTTCAAATCAAAAAGTTTTCAAGTTTATAGACTTTGAATGTAGATAATTACACTGCCTGCAAACAAAGACTTCCATTACATTGTGGAATAAAAACATCTTTGTACGTTTAAAGGAAATTTGCCTAACTTTTCACTATAAAGAATGTTTTTATGCTTTGAATTTCTTTGGGATTCTTTCTTTGATGTTTTAAGACTTTACTTGTTTTTTATTCTAAGTGGTCTCAAAATCCCTATTAATGAACAAATACTCTTCATTATGTTCCTTAACCCCACATTCTGTTTCTCTTCTGTTCCATTTCTCACTTCTCTTCACAGTAAATTCTGCAAAAAGTTGTCTGCATCATTATTTCCATTAATTCTTTGTATAGGCTTTCTTGAACTCATTTCAATCAGGCTTTTATCTTAGTACTCCACTGAAATTGCTCCTGTCAACACCACCAGTAATCTCTACCTGGCCAAATAACGTTTAGGTCTCAATCTCTCAGCAGCATTTGACACTTCTGCCACTCGGCTTCAGAGATACCACATCTCCTGTGTTTCCTCTCTTCTCACCCTCCCCTCCTTATTCTCCATTCTCCTAGATCCTTCCCCTTTTGCTCAAAATTGTGGAATGCTGTAATCTCAGCCTTCCTCACTATCTATTCCACATTGTTTGTAGGTAATTTCAGGCTGTCTCCTGACTTTAACAACCAGCTCTATGCCAGTGACTCCCTAGTATATATCTCCAGCCCAACTGCTCCCCTAAACTCCCAACTTATATATCCACCGGCCTACTTGACATCTTTGCTAGGATGTCTAATAATAAACTCATATTTCAGAAAACAAGCCCTTGACTTTTTAACAACCCCTCCCAGCAACACTCTCAATCTTAGGAAATAATATTCCCTGATTGGAGTTACCCTTGATAACAACTCTTTTGTTCACAATCCACACACAACCTGTCAGGAGATCCTGTTGATTATACTTCAAAACATATTTGTATAAACCACATACTAACATATAGATGTGAGCCAGGAGCCAATAAAAGGGAGGTAAGGTACCTCTAGAGAGTATGGGGCTGCTGGTATAAAAAGAGAGAAAAGAAGCTCTGGGTAAGTAGATAACGGTCTTATAACTAGAGGATCTGGTAGAAATCATGCATTTTTCTGATGTGTTCTCAAAACTGTGTGCCAAAATTCCTTGTGCATGCAGACAGACAAATACCATATAAGCAGAGGTGTTTGCTAAAAGGATTATAGATATCACAGTGCAGATTTCCTGCCAAGATAGTCTACTAAGCTTATGTAAAAGAACCCCCACCACAAGTACAGACAGACACATAGATAAAAAATTTTTTGTTAAAAATAACTTTACAATACATAGCCACGTTTGGAAGAAAGAAAGAAGTGGAAATTTCTACAAATAATTAATAAGACAAAAATCGGAGTCCATGTTCATTTTGGGGTCTGGAATTTGGGCTTGTCTGGGGAAGAGGGTTTACACACAAGGCTTCAGTAAAGAGCCTTCCTGTTCCTGAATAGAGACCTTCTTCCCATGAACCCAGGATTCTGCCCTAAGCAAGCTGCCCCTAAGAAGAATGGCCCACGATAAGTCTCATTCATCACCTAATTTTTTACTCATAACCAAAATCCTGCAGACCAATGAGGAAAACAGTAGCATGTCTGAAAAACGATCAAGATAACAAACCAAACTGGTCCAAGGGAAGGAGAAACAACTTAGAGAACAGTGAAGTCTTTAAAAAATCCCAGTGAATTTCTTAGAGAGATTTGAGAAGATGCTGCAGCTACTAAAAAAGTTTAGGCTGCTATGATGAAGCAGCAACTAAGAAACAAGAAAGAAATCTTTGGAATTAAAAACATGATTGTGAAAATTACAAGTGCTACAGAAGTGCTGAAAGAAAAAGAAATCTGCAAAGTAAAACCAAAGAAAAATGGAAAGCATGAGGGAAAAGTCAACAGAAACTATTTTTATAATGTGTATTGTATAATACCTGACATATATGAAAGAATATATGTAACAGCTGTAAGTTATGACAATCACATGAACACCAGTGAGTCCAGCTCCCACAGAGCATCATCAATCTGTTTATTCCGGCTCTATGCCCACTACCTGCATCCCAACCAGAGGTAAATGTTATGACCTTGCTTTTGAAATTTTACTTTTTTTTGTACATATGAGTGTATCCTTAAACAATAGCTTGTTTGTTTGTTTTTAATTTTTAATTTTTTATAAACATATATTTTTATCCCCAGGGGTACAGGTCTGTGAATTGCCAGGTTTACACACTTCACAGCACTCACCAAAGCACATACCCTCCCCAATGTCCATAACCCCACCCCCCTTCTCCCAATCCCCCTCCCCCCGGCAACCCTCAGTTTGTTTTGTGAGATTAAGAGTCACTTATGGTTTGTCTCCCTCCCAATCCCATCTTGTTTCATTTATTCTTCTCCTACCCCCTTAAGCCCCCATGTTGCATCACTACTTCCTCATATCAGGGAGATCATATGATAGTTGTCTTTCTCCGCTTGACTTATTTCGCTAAGCATGATACGCTCTAGTTCCATCCATGATAGTTTGTTTTTAATAACTTGTTTTTAAACCCAATAAACCCAGATTTGTGGGGAGGGGTAGAGAGATATAAGGCTGTCCTTTCAAGAAGAGGACAGGACAGAGTGAGATGGAGGCAGACTAGAGTGGTGCATGGGCAAGCCAAGGGACACCAAGGATTGTGGGCAGCCAAAAAAAGCTAAAAGAGAGGCTAAGGATCTCTTCCTCAGAGCCTACGGGAGGAACCAACCCTGTTGACACCTTGATTTCAGACTTATATTTTCCAGAGCTGTGAAACAATAGATTTCTGTCATTTTAAGCCACCAAGTGATTAACTTATTACTGCAGCTCTAAGAATCTAGTACATTCATATTGCAAATCAATGGAGAGTGGAGACATAAACATGACAAAAAGGATGTTGAAATATCTACACATATATACATGTATAGATAAAGAATATGGAGGGGTGCCTGGGTGGCTCAGTGGTTTAAATGTCTGCCTTCAGCTCAGGTCATGATCTCAGGGTCCTGGCATCGAGCCCCGCATCAGGCTCCTTGCTTGGCAGGGAGCCTGCTTCTGCCTCTCGGCCTACTCGTGATCTCTCTCTGTCAAATAAATAAATAAAATCTTAAAAAAAAAAAAATATGAAGAAAATGGAATTAGATCTCCAAATTACTTCTCTTCTTGAAAGAACAGCAGTATTGGATTTAGGGTCTAGGATGATTTCCTCTCTATATCCTTAATTGCATTTGCAAAGACACTATTTCCAAATCAGGTCATATGCTAAGGTTTTAGGTAGACATGAATTTTGAAGGCTATATTTAGTCAACCTACTACAATGCATCAATATCAAGATTCCATATAATTGTCTCGTTCTGGGCCCTTTTTTCTTTTCCATTAACCTGCTTTTCTATCCTTGAACCAATACCACACTGTCTTAACTGTGGATACTCTGCTTAATTATTGATATGTGAAAAACAAGTCCTACTTCCTCCTCCTTTTAGAACGTTTAAGCTACTCTTGGGGCTTTGCTTATCCATATAAATTTAGGCATCAGATTGTCTTATTCCTTCAAAAGTGCTGCTGATATTTTCATTGAAATTATACTGCATCTATGGAAAATTGGGGAGAAACTGACATCTTTATTGGATCCTCTAATTCATAAATATAATGTGTCTTTCCCTTTGTTTCAGCTTCCTTTAATATTTTTAAATAATGTATTATATTTTCTCCCATATCTTTTTCCATTGAGCTTTTCACTGTAGAATAATTTTAGATTCAGAGAGAAATAGCAAAAGTAATACCAAAGATCTAGGTTGACCACTCACATGGCTTCCCCTAATGTTAACATCTCATATCTTTTGTTAGGTTTATTCATAAGTAACTTGTATATTATGTTGCTTTTGTAAATGGTGAAACATAATCCACATGGTTCAGCAAATAAATAATAGGAGTCTCCAAAAATGAAAACAGAGGAGGAATTGTCAAAGAGCAAAATTTCTAAACAACAAAGAGGCAACAACCTTTAAATTGAAAGAGCCCACTCAGTTCTAAGCAAGATGAATGAAAAGTAGACTTTCACCTAGGCCCTCCCTTGTGAAATTTCAGAACACCAAGGAAAAGAGATCTTAAAAGCTGTGTAAGATTGTCTACTTTAAAATGTGTTATCCTGGAAAGCAGCTACAACATAGAACTCGGAGTCTCTGGGTTCAGTTTTTCCTTCTAAAAACACAATCTCTTTTTATGCCCTCAGTAGTTCTAAAGTGTTCTCATGCATGTCTTGGATATTCCCTGCTAAGTCTATTCCTAGGTGGCTTACACTGTTACTGTTATTTACATTACAAATTAAAAAATTTTTTCTTATATTTTCTGGTTACCACTGGTGTAGGAAAGCTATTGCTTTTTGTTTTCATTTATCCATATATGGTCACTTACTAAATTCTTATTATTTCAATATATCTTAAATCCGTATATCTGTAGTGTTTTCCTATTACATAATTACATGATCTGCAAACAATGCCAATTTTGTCTTTCTTAGTTCTCTTGTTGCTTTTTCTTTTCTTACTAGTCTGGCTGGGACATTCCAAAAAAAAATTTAATAATAGCAACGATAGGGAGTACCCTTGTCACTACTTTTTACCTATAGTATTGTACTCTTAAAAAAGTGCCTTTGGTTTCAGAGTCTCTATCATCTTATAGAAGAAACAGATTAATCTTAACATATCTTTGGCATTAATTGAAATGGTCTGTTGAACCTTTTGATTTAATGAATTTAATCAAAATATCCCAACAATTGAATCATCTTTACATTTCTGGTATAAATCCTACTTAGTGAAGGTGTGGTATGAACTCAATTTTATTCTCCCCAAATTCCTAAATTGAAGCCCTAACTTCCATGGTGATGATATGGGGAGATGGGGCCTCTGGAAACCACACAGGATGAGATTCTGAGGGTCAGGCCCTCATAATGGGATTAGTGCCCTTATATGAAGAAACACCACAGAATTTTCTCCCTTACTGTCCTTGCCATGTGAGAACATAGCAAGGTCATCTATAACATAGGAAGAGAGTTCTCACCAGAAACAAATCGTGGTGGCATCTTGATCTTTAACTTTAAGCCTCCAAAACTGTGAGAATTTTTTTTTTGTTTTTTAAGCTACCCAGTCTCTGGTATTTTGTTAAGGCAGCCCTGGCTAAGAACTCCTTCTGCCTGACTGCTTTGAGCTGGGACATCAATATTTTTCCACCATTAGACTCTAACTGAAATATTGCTACTTGGGTCTCAAACCTGCCAGTTTTTGGAATGGAACTTAACATTATTAGCTGTCCTGGTTTTGGCCCTCAGATTCAGACTGGATCTACACCATTAGCTGTCCTGGGACTTCCCCTTGCTGATCACAGTTCTCAGGACCTGTCAACCTCCATGACTGTGTGAGCCAATCCCTTATGATAAATGTGTGTTTGTGTTCTACTGGTTCTATTTCTTTGAAGAACCCTGACTAATATAAGGTGTAATGCCTTTTTAAAACACTCCTGAATTTATTTGCCAGTAGTTTATTTATGCACGGTTAACTGTTATTTTTCTTTAGTTTTTGTATATATGTATATCACTTATACTATTAAGATTTGAAACTGGGTTTGTGTCAACCTTGTAAAATTATCTGGAAATTTCACCCTTTTTTCTATGCTTGGGCAGTTTAAATAGCAAAGACAGTAGTATATGTTTCTTGCAAGTGTGTTGAAATTTTCTCTAAAAATCATCTGGGCTTAGGGGTACCTGGGTGGTTCAGTTAGCTAAGCTTCAAACTCTTAGTTTCAGCTCAGGTCATGATCTCAAGGGTCATGAGATACAGCCCCATGTCAGGCTCCTCGCTCAGAAGGGAGTCTGCTTGAAGATTCTCTCCCTCTGCCTCTAACCCCTCCCATCCCCTTTCTTTTCCTCCCTCCCTCCCTCTCTCTAAAATCAATCAATCAATCAATCAATCAATCTTTTCTAAAAAAATATCATCTGGGTGGCACAGTTAGGTAAGCATCTGACCCTTAGTTTTGGCTCAGGTCATGATCTCAGGGTTATGAGATCAAGCCCTGTGTCAGGTTCTGTGCTCAGCAGGAAGTCTGGCTCAGATTCTCTCTCCCTCTGCCCCTCCCTCCTGTTCTATCCTGTTCCTGTCCGTCTCTCTCTAAGATAAATAAATAAACATTTTAAAATATCACCTGGGCCTAGCATGCTTATTTTCAATAATTCTGTGACAGTTTTTAAAATTATTATTTCTTCCAGTTATTTCTCCACTTAGATTTTCATCTTTTTTTGCATCAATTTTGGTCATTTTTTAATTTCCCCAGAAAATCATCCATTTTATCCAGAAGGCTTATTAGGACCATGTTGTACCTGGTGTTTTCCTTAAAAATTGTTTAATCTCATCTTTTTACATGGTGATATTCCTTAATATTATGTATTTATATAAACTTTCTTTTCTCTCTACCACCCTTATCACAGGTTGGTATATCTGAAAATTTGTATAATGGGTTGAGTTTATATAAACCAGTATTTAATAAATTTTTGTTTTTTTAATTTGGGGGGCAGTTTGAAGTACAATTGACATACAATGTTATATTAGTTTCAGATGTACAACGTAGTGATTTGACAATTCTACACATTATTCAACATTCACCATAAATGTAGTTACCATCTGTCACCATACAAGGTCATAACAATATTATTTACTATATTCCCTATGCTGTGCTTTCCACCTTTATGAGTTTGTACCTCTTAAACCCTTGCACCCATTTTGCCCATCACCCCACACACTATCTCTCTGGCAATCACCAGTTTGCTCTATGTATTTAAGAGTCTATTTGTTTTTTATTTATTCTTTTATTTTGTTTTTTAGATTCCACGTATAAGTGAAATCATATATTTGTTTTTCTGTCTTACTTATTTCACTTAGCATAATACCCTTTAGAGCCACCCATGTTGTTGCAAATGTCAAGAGCTCATCCTTTTTTATGGCTGAGTAATATTCCATTGTATACGTATACATCACATCTTCTTTATTCATTCATCTAGGGATGGACAGTTGGGTTGCTTTCACATCTTGGCTATTGCAAATAATGCTGCAGTAAACATAGTATTGTATTTATCTTTTCTTTTTCATTTGGGTAAATACCCAACAGTGGAATTACTAGATCATATGGTATTTCTATTTTTAATTTTTTAGGAACCTCCATACTGTTTTCCATAGTGGTTGCCCCAATTTATCTTCCCACCAACAGCATGCAACAGTTCCCTTTTCTCCACAACCTTACTAGCACTTGTTATTATTTGTCTTTTTAATACTAACCATTCTGACATGTGTGAAGTGATATCTCACTATGGTTTTGATTTGCACTTCCCTGATGATCTTTGTTGTTGAGTATCTGTGTTAGCCATCTGTATGTCTTCCTTGGAAAAAATGTCTATTCAGGTCCTCTACCCATTTTTTAATTGGATTGTTTGTAGGTTTTTTGGTGTTGCATTGTATAAGTTCTTAATATATTTTGGACATTAACCCCTTATCATATCTGTCATTTGCAAATATCTTCTCCTATTCAGTTAAATTGCCTTTTTGTTTAATTGGTGGTTTCTCTTTCTGTGCAAAAACTTTATCTTGGTATAGTCCCAATAGTTTATTTTTGTTTTTCTTGCCTGAGGTGACATTTACATAAATACGTTGCCAAGACCAACATCTGAGAGATTACTGCTTATGTTTTCTTTTGGAAGTTTTATGGCTTTGGGTCTCACATTTATATCTTTAATCCATGTTGAGTTTATTTTTCTGTGTTATGTCAGAAAGTGGCTCAAATTCATTTATTTCCATGTAGTTGTCCAGTTTTCCCAACACCATATTCTATTTTTTCTTTTTTCCTATTCTTAATGGTTTCTTTTTAAATTTATCACTGATTTTTGCCCTCATTTTCCTTCTCCTTACTTTTTCTAGTTAAGCTTTCAGCCCTTTTTCTAATTTCTATAATTGAAAACTGGTATTGTTTTCAAACTTTGTCACTTTCTAAAGCATTTCTAGTTCTACCTAGTTCTGTGGATTTCCCATAAATTCAGATTTGGCCATATATAAAACTTGTAATGTTCTCTCAGTTGTTAATTACTCAACACACTGCACAGAACTAACTTTAGAAAAGTTAGAAAATGCTTGAAAAATTCTAAGGGGAGAAAATTAAAATATTATGGATACCTGTTTAGAAAAGGAATGGGGGTAATGATTAGGAGGTGGGCATGGAGAAAGGGAGAAAATATATACAAATCACTACCTCAATTTATGTGAAATGAGTACAATTTCTGGCCATATTTGAGACCTTGATTTTGAAGCACTTCTTAGTCCATGGAAACACTTCTTTTCAGGCTATGTAAGTGTCTCGTTGGAGAATCTTAAGAACTGGTCTAAGAATCTTTCTGTTTCCTGTTGCCTCCTTAATTTGAAGGGTAGAGAAAACCCTTGGGATGCAAACTCTTTCTCAAAAGATTTTAGACACCGCTCAAACATTTTCTGGTATTTAGTATTTCAGATGAAAAGCCCAATGATTTTATTTTTCTTTAAAAAAAAAAAAAGATTTTTACTTATTTGGTAGAGAGAGAATGAGAGAGAGCACATGTGCACAAGCAGGCAGAGCAACATGCAAAGGGAGAGGAAGAAGCAGGCTCCCTGCTGAGCAGAGAGCCCCACGATGACGTGGGGTTCCTGCGATCATGACCTGAGCCAAAGGCAACCGCTTAACCGACCAAGCCACCCAGGTGTCCCTTTGTTTTCCTTTTTATGTATTATCTTCTGACCATATATTTGAGGGTGGGTTTTCATTCTTGAAATTTAAAATTTTGCCAGAACTTTCAAATTTCAATTATAAAGCAGACTTCAAATTGTTCCTTTTTTTATAAACATAATGCTCTCTCTAATCTCATTATAATTTAAGAGTTTCTTATATTTGCTCCTATGTCTCGGTTCTAATCAATATCAGAATGTACTGCTGCCCTTGTTGCCTTTCTCTGTGATTGTAAGTCTTTTCATAAATTTAGGAACATTCTGTTTGCCCATTCTCTTGGGGAAGGAAAGTCTACGTTTGTTCCATATTGTGAGTTCTGTCACAGCTCCAGAATAACTTGTTTCTATTATTTTAGTCTCAGACATTGTGAACATTTTTATTTTCTAGACTTTCAGTATAACACTTGAAGGGATAGTTGGTCATAAAACGTATGGTAGAGAGCTGTTTCTTCAGGGGTTTCTTTGCCTGGTGATATGGAGTGGTCATCCAAAGACTCATAAAAGTTATTCTCCAGTGGCACAATTGACGTTCTCAAGATTCCACTGGTCTGTGCAGAAATCAACTGGCACTACTTACTATGCCACCCATACGGCTAGGGATGCATCCCATGGTCAGTAGCTTAGAAAATAACTTCATTCATTTATGAAATATTTTATAAGCACCCAAGTGTAGAAGTTACTGGGCTAGGCGAGATAGAGCAGAGATAAAAAGAGACATGGTATCAGCCCTTTCAGTAGAGGAAACAGACACAAACAAGCAATTATTTAAAAAAATATATATATATGTATACACACACACACACTTAATTCTGGAGCTCATAGGCGACTTCTTGGATGAGGACATAAATTTGGGAGTCATTAAATTATAAGTAATCAAGTTTATGAGCAAGTTTATATTTCATATATGAAATATAAAGGCACTAGGACCAAGACTTAGGAATGTTAACTTCTAGAAGTATGATAGAGAAAGGCAAATTGGAAACTAAGAAGAACTGATCAGAGAAGTAAGAGAAAACTTTTAAAATATATTTCAACTAAATAGAATGCCTGAGTTAGACATTGTCATTTGCTTTCTCAATACCTATTCCCTACTTATTCCTTGCTAACAAAGCTCATCTTAGTTTGGGATAACCAAGTTCCCAGTTCCAAGCAAGATACTCACTTTCTTAATCCCCCTTGTTTATGGCAGGAGCCATGTACCACAGTTCAGGCAAATAAAAGTGAAGTTTCCTACAACTTTTTTGACTAGTTTTTGTATTCTGTATTCTGTATCCTCTTTTTTTTTAAAAAAGAGGGAAAGGGGCTTCAGATCTGTTGATGCTGTTCTTTGTCCTTTTCTGCCTTGAAGATAGACTAGCTATCTGATCTTCAGCAACAATCTTGCTATTATGCAGTAGGTAATATGCACAGAAATAAAAGTCAACTTGTTAAAAGTAGGAAGGCTTGGATATATTCCCAGTGGCATCATTTAGTAGCATAACAAATACTAGCAGGCATTTACCTCCAAATTTATTGTTAGATGAGAAGATTGACATTATTTTTGTTCTAGTCACTATAACAAACTTTTCTATACTTGCAATTGAACACATTTCTAATTAGCAAATTTTCCATCTTAAACATAAAATAGTTTCTCCACTATAAATACAATTGAATGTACTTTGGAAAAGTAGAAAAAATAGTCTATGTAATTCTGAAATACTGTTTCTATGTATTGCCAGTTCATTATAAAGAATGAATGAACAGCACAGAACAAAACAAAAAACAATCCTCTTGTTTTCATCTGATTTTACTTGATAATGAAATAGAAAACTATTTTTTTTTTTTTTTTTTAGTTTTGCTGCCAAATCTTGGACCTTAGTCTCTTTTAACTAAAAGTGTATTGCTAATACAGGATGGACCAAAGGAAGAGTTTTCTTTGTTTTCTGACAAGCGGAGGACATGAAGAAGAAAGAACATCAAGTCCTACTTAACTTAAAGATGGCAGAAATTACATGTGCCTGACTAAAGGCATGACTTTTGGTAAAAACACAGTAGCAAATCTGTGATTTTCAGCTAGACACATCAGACCAAGGACATTTAAAGTCAAACTTTTTTATCTCTGATTCTCCCCCAAAACTACTCTCTGCTCTGTCCCCAAGACTTGCCCTAAAAATGAATTGTTGCAATTACTACTATCTCAGACTAAGGATCTCATTTGACCCTTCTATTAATTCAGAACCTTTCGTTAAGTTCTTAGCACTTCTCAGGCCCTATACTGACACTGAAGATACAATGTCAAAAAGATATGCGTAATAATATAAAAATAAGTGCTAGAGGAAAAAAAATCAATGAAAATAAACCTGAAAATTAAATAGAACATAAATCCTGCTCCTAAGGTCCCTAAGTGGGCAAATAATTATTATTATTATTATTATAAATTAATGTGACAAATGATAGGACATAAGTCTATGAGCCCTACAGCAGTGGTTCTAAAATTTTGCCTCCCATTTGAATCACCTAGAGGGTTTTTAAAAGTTCCAATGCCTAAGCCACACTAATGAGACTCTCTAAGACTGACATCCAGTCATTGGCTTTTTTCTTTTAACTCTTTAGATATTCTAATATGTACCCAAGTTTGAGAACCAGTGCACTAGTGTCAATCCCATCAAAATCAGGAACAAGAGATGTTCTAGAAATGTTATTTTAAATTAATACAAGAATTGTGTCCAATGCAATAAGACATGAATATTTGAAAGTATGTAGAACTGATATCACTGTCAAATATGAAAGCAAGGAGAAGTGATAAACTCTTAAAATTAGTACAAAGGTTTGCCTAAGTAGTCAGATATGAGAATTAGAGAAACTGGAACTCATATACTGTTAGGAATGTAAATGCTATAGCTGGCTTTGCAAAAAGAGTCTGGCAGTTCCTTAAATGGTTGAACACAGAGTTTCCATATGATCCAACAATTCCATTTACAGACATAAATGAAAACATATCCACACAATAATTTATACATGAATTATTCATAGCAACATTGTTCATAATAACCAAAAGACAGGATAAATTGTGATATATCCATAAATAGAATATTATTTAGTAATAAAAAGGAATGAAGTACACTACTGATGCATGTTACAGTATGGATGAACTTTGAAAACATTATGCTAAGTAAAAGAAGTCAGTGAAAAAAGGCCTTGTATTGCTTGATTATATTTATATTAAATGTCCACACAAGGCAATCTGTAGAGACAGAGAGTAGATTGGTGATTGCCTAGAATGAGGACAATGTGGATACTAGAGGGTAATGGCTAAGAAATATGGAGTTTCTTTTTGGGTAATGATTCCCTTCTAAAATTCATTGTGGTGATGATTATAAAACTCTATGAATACACTAAAAGCCATTGAACACTTTAAATGAGTGAATTATATATTAACTGTATCTCAATAAAGCTGTTAAAAAAGAATAAATATCTCAAACGCAACTGCTTTCTGGTATAATGTAATAAATAATAAGGACTAATTAAAACTATATTTTACTTATAGTTCTTTCAACAAAGAACTTAAAAATTTATCTAGAATCTCAAAATGTAAACAAACATGGTGTTGTTTGAGGCAGAGGTGAGGATACCAGAGTCCAGCCTGCTTGTTCCTGCCTTGTCCCTTCCTCCCAGAGACTCCTAAGTATGATTTAAAATCCACCACTTTTAAAAATATAACAGGAATCTTTTTTATAGTAATGACAAAACAAAATAAAATAATTCCCATGTAAGAACCATATGATAAAAATGAATAATTTTACTGATGGATATAAAGGATGGCCTGAATAACAATCCTCTTACATTTTGACACCATTTGTTTAAAAGAAACTGGATTTTGGAGAACAAATTTTCTTCAATTCAAAGCTTTTGGTGTTTTTTTTAAGCCCGAACTATGACATTTTAAAAGAGAAAGGGATATACTACCTTCACCAACACAACTTCAGGAGCAATTTTGAGTAACTTGAAGTATATAAGGAATACTTGCTATTCCTCATCTAGGTTTAGCCCCTAGAAAGTAAGATCTGACATTTTCCCAAGTATCTTACCATAGTCAGTGTGGAATCTTTAAATACCAAAACCGAATTTAAGAATCTTACTTTTCTTTTCTTTTTTATCCCAATGAAAAGGGAATAGACTTAAGAAAAACAAATCTAGTTCAAATC
Organism: Mustela nigripes; assembly: GCF_022355385.1. Lineage (NCBI taxonomy): Eukaryota > Metazoa > Chordata > Mammalia > Carnivora > Mustelidae > Mustela > Mustela nigripes. Next base: position 94,037,578 of record NC_081558.1, read on the forward strand.
CATCTTTGCCACCTCATCACTTAGTTTTTTCAGCTATTAAATGTGGACCAAAATACCCACCCCATAGAGTTATTATACGGATTAGAAGCTATGCATGTAAAACACCTAGCATAGGATTTAGCACTTTGTAGGAGTCAATAAAAATGTGAGATTATTTTTTGCTATTCTTAGTTATAATGTGGTTATAAAAATGAACCTATTAACTGAAAAAATAGTTACAACAACCTTAAACTCACTGACTAGGAAAGTTCTGCAGTGTTCAATCAATGGAAAATATGGACTGAAAGGATGTTTCTCCATAAGATGTACTTCTCTATGACACATTTCATTGTCTCTACACTAGTTTATTTGAGATGCTTCAGAGGTTGGGGTGGGAGTTCAGAGGAAAGGATTTCAAGAGCAAATAAGTCTGAGAAATATTTTGTACAACTAGATCCACTTTGAACATTTCAAGAACTGGGGTAGGTCATCAACTATTTCTTAGGACATGGGGCATTCAGTGTTAAACTGAGAAAGTCCTCAGCAAATCCAGACAGTTGGCCACCCTAAATGGTGATATATGTTGTATACTTACATATAAAGCTTATAATCAAGCTGATAAACTGTTAAATAAAGTATGTTCCATCCTTCCACCCTGACAAAGATACCCTCAAAGTGACATGGAAGACCAGGTTGACATTCAGAAATTCTGGAGCACTGAGTGTTTACACTAGACCATGTCTGGTGAAGAGAGGCAGTCCCTAATCTCTGGTCCCCATTCTCTATACCCATTCTATACCCATTCTCATTTTACCAGACCAAGAAGCCTATAGACACCCCAACCTGTGCATCCATATCCCATCCACATCCTTCTCCCCTCCAAACAGCTACTCTTTGCCTCAGGGAGGGTGCTGTGAATACTGCTCTCTGGAGGAAGAATCTGTGGAAGCTGCCATTCATTCAGGTTCTAGAAGCAGGCTTGGGACAACTGAGTGGTACATTCCAGGTACATGTGGGTAGGCAGATATCCTGATTCTTGGGACTTCTTACCCCTCTAAGAGGGGCCCAGTAAAATAGCCATCTTCGGACAATGTGCAAACTGCAATTTTTCCTCTAGGAGATATATAATTTACATTAGCACATTAAATGTTTTTAGAAGTAAATATACAACACTGATTTTCGTTTTTGTTGGTTTCTTTTTTTTTTTTTTTTTTCAGCCTGAGTTCCACATAGCCCAAAACCTGGATATGGGCACCAGGGAACAGGCAGAGAAAGCTCCAGGAAAATCTATCTATGTCTGGCTCAAAGAAAAAGATAGGAATCCCTAAAATTGAGAGAGAACAAGAGAAACTCCATTTCTTCCCTTCTTTTCCATGTTCTTTAGTGTAACCACCACTAACCTATCTCATAGTGGAAGCAACAGTGGCATCCAGGGGAATACTGAGTACCAAAAGTAGAGAGGTACTGAGTACCTCTCTAACTGGACAATTCCTTAAAGAGTTGGAAAACTCCCAATACTTTTTTTTTCTCTCCCTATCATCCTACCACTTGGCCTGAGATGTGGCACCGTCATTGAAAGTGGACACCTGAGCAAGATAGTAAAGCTACAACTTTTTGGCCAAAGGATCAAAAAAGGGAAAGCCTTGGAGAGCCAGAAAGTACCAGGGAAATCATAAAAAGCTCAGAAAATTGGCTTCTTAAAGTCATTTATAAAATCCTAGGTTTACTCATGAGTGATGAATACAATGATCTGACCCTAAATAGCATACCTAGACTTTGACAACAGAATTACAGGATATATTACCAACCCAGATACCAGACTGGCTACTGGGTAGCACATACACACAAAGCAGATACGAGGCTTTGTCATTTAAACTGACACTGGAACCATACTCATAGAAGGTAGATCTGAAGCTGCAGCCTCAACTTAACAGGGTCAATTGCCTATTAACACAAAAATATCAACATTCTCCATATGACTTAAACAGGATGCAAAATCTCAAAACACAATATTAAAATGTCCAGGATATAAAGAAGAACCAGAAAAATCTTAATGTATGTGGAAAAGGAAAATCAAAACACCAATGCTGAGATGACATAGAGGCTGGAAATTATCTGACTATGATGATTTTAAAAATTCAGTAAGACTTCCACTTCTGAGAAGATGAAGTAAATATACTTTTTCCTGCTCCCCTCACTAAGTACAGCCAAACACACAGGACATTATATAAAATCACTATAACTAGACTCTGAAAAGTAGAAAGAAGAAAAAAAAATAGGTTTTTGGGACCCGAGTTGGTAAGTTTCTTGGCTTTCTTTTTCTTCATGCATCCCACTGGGTATTAGAGAGGCCAACAACCTACAAATGCCAACAAGCACCAACAAAAACCAACAACAAAAGTCTGCTCTCTCTAGCCAAAGGACCTGTAGCACCTACAAAAAACCTATACCTAACTTCATACTTACTTACTGAATGCTTTTCTCCCAAATCAGGAACAAGACAAGGATGTCTGTTCTAACCACAGCTATTTAACATTGAATACCTACATAGTGCAATAAAGCAAGAACAAGAAAAGAACTAAAACTCCCTACCTGCAGATGACATAAATGTCTACCTAGAAAGTCACCAGAACAAACAAACAAACCAAAAAATCTTACATATGTAACTGTGAGTTTATAAATGTTACAGGATATAAAAATCAATTGAATTTCCATACGTCAACAATGAACATGTGGAAACCAAAATTTAAAATATAATATCATTTATAATCACTCAAAATAAAAGGGAATCCTTAAGCACAAACCTAACAAAATATCCATGTGGCTCGTATGTTAATGAAAGATTTAAATAAATGGAGAGACAAACCCTGTTCACAGATTTTTCCAATCTGCAATTCAATATGGTAAGGATGTCCATTCTCCCCCAAATGATACACAGTTTCAATGCAATTCCCACTAAAATACCAGCCAGATTTTTCATAGGTATAGACAAGATTATTCTAAAATGCATATGAAAAAGCAAAGGAACTAGAAAAGCTAAAATAGTTCTGAAAAATAAAAAATAAACAGGGAAGAACCACTCTATCCAATTTCAAGACTTATTACAGAGTTACAGTAATCAAGATCGGTACTGGCAGGAGAGACACATAGATCAATGAAATCTGCTAAGTCTATTTGCTCTAACTAAGCTGGAGAAGGTCTCTAGGGGAATCAAAGACCAAAATAAGTGATACCTTATCTTTCCCAAAGTCCTTGGCAAATTCTGTACCCTCTGGCCCAAGTTTCTTAACATTCCATGTGCACCACAATTTCCAGGCTTTAAGCAGAAATCTCCTGCCACTGACCTCTGTGTCCCTTAATTAGAAAATGTTTATGAACAACTTGCTTATTCGTGGTGGTAACAGAGTTGTGTCCATCAACCAGACCCACAGAGGGACCAGATCAAGAGCATCAGATCTCAGTGAGGGTCTCTGGCTTAGCCTACTCCTCCTGAGCTTCCCTTGTAACTGGCATGAGACAATGGTGATCCCCCAGGTCTGGCGGGTCCAGGCAGTAAGTGAATCTAAACAATGCACACTGACGAATAAAGTTGCTCAGGAAATAATGACGGAAACATGTGAGATAGCAGTATATGTGTGTGTGTGTGCATCTGTGAGTGGTTACCTATTTGTATGTTTTCCAATCTCAAGACACCACCTGCATTCCTAGGCTTGTGGTTCCTTCTTCCATCTTCAAAGCGAACATCATAGCATCTCATATCTATCTGAGTCTGACACTGACTGTGCTGTCTCTTTCACTTGTAAGGACTCTTGTGATTATATAGGGTCTATCCAAACAATCAAAGACAATCTCCCCATTTCAAGGTCCATTGGTTAGCAAATTTTTTTTTTAAGATTTATTTATTTGAGAGAGAGAGAGAAAAAAAATGTATGTGAGTGCAGGAGAGGCAGAGGGAGAGAGAATCTTTCAACAGACTCCCTGCCCAGTGGGGAGTCCTATGCAGGGTTCTATCCCAGGACCCCGAAATCATGACCTGATCCTAAATCAAGAGTTGACTGACCAACCAACTGAGCCACCCAGATGCCCCAACTTTAATTACACTTGCAAGCTAATTCTCTCTTGCCAATCACAAGTTCTGGGGAGTAGGATATGAACATATTTGAGGGGCTATTATTCTGGCTGCCATACTACTAATGAGATTATTTCAATAAATTTGCTTTACAGTTACATAATACTATTTTCAAGACTTCCCAAAAACCTGTGCATTTCTCCAGGTGTCCTGGGAGCTTGCATTTCTTGTCGTTATCTCAACTACACTCCTCACAACTCAAAGTCAGTGGCTCTTAAAGTATAGTATCCAAACCCGCAAAAGCACCCCCTAGGAACTTGTTATCAATGTAAAATCTCAGTCCCACCCCACACCTACAGATTCAGAAACTGGGTTTGGGACCCAGCAATCTGTTTTAACAAGCTCTCCAGGTGATTCTACTGTACACACATGTTTTTGAGAACTACTGGGCTAGAGACTATTAATTCTAAAGTCTTCTTACACTGTATCTAAAATAGATGGCCTTCAAACCAGATTTATTCTTAACATCCACTGCTGGAACAAGTTCTGATATTAGGAAACTCTATTCTATTATCCAGGAAGAAACAGAACAAAACAAAGTATACATACCATACACACAAAAAAGTCACCAAAATATTAACAGTTTTTTGGTTTTGTTTTGTTTTTATTTGTTTTTTGTTTTTGTGAGCATTGGAATAATTGAGGGTTTTCCTCACTGGACTCTTCTGTTTCCTAATATTTTATAATAAATATAATTATGTTAAAGTGGATAAGAAATAGATCGCAAAATGGAAGGAACAATTTGTAGTATGAGCAGGAAACACATACCAAAATCCTCTGCAGCCATTTCGAAAGTCAGGCCAATCAATCAATAATAACAATTTGACAGATTATTTCTCTTTTAGTGCCTGCCGTCTCAGTTGTTTATTTGATCACTGTGTTGTAGTTACGGTCTTAATAGGTCAGTACACAGCAGAACAAGTCATTATAGAAGAGTAGAAACATCTAGAGATCTTCAGAGGAAGAAGTCCGACCTCCCGGATGCACCCAGTCTTAGATGAGGCCGCCAAGTCACCCACATCATCACCTTTTCTCAGGACTCTGATAAGCTCTGGACCAACAAACGCCCCAGGGTCCCGTTCACAGTCTAGCAACACGCTGCACCCCCACCTGATTTTTTTTTTTCCAAAGCAGACAATGTGGTATTGTGATTAGATATAAACTGAAAGTGTATTTTCTGCCCTTCAGTAATTACACCGCCTTATGGTAGCATTATTCAGTGTGAAGCCTTATTATGCTGCAGAATGAAATTCTGTATAATTTTCTTCTCCTCCAATGCACAAATGGAAATCATATTTTGGTCTGAGTTGGGAAGAAAGGCTCAGTTATCACTTGTGAGCGTGGTGTTATTTTCCCCAGAATTAAAAAATCCATCTGGGTGTCCGACCTCGCTCACCCCGCTGCCTCTCCATTCAGCCTTTTGTATGCAGATGAACCTTATCAATTTCCACCGCCTCAAAAGCCCGCACCCAGCTTGGTGCCTCCCCCTGGTCCGCTCGGCTTTAATGGAAATGCATGAGGCTTTTTTTTTTCTTTGATGTCTATGCAATATACGCATGTGGATAAAAACCTGTGCTTTTATTTAGGGGGAGGGGGAGGGGGGTTCAAATCAAAGTTAAAGTCTCTACCCTATCGCGCCTTGCTGGCGATTAGTGGAGGAGAGAAAGGAACAGCAAATCCAACACAGAAGCTGTGAAACTGGGGTTATTCAGATTATTGACTAACAAATAAAGGGGCATGGGATGTCACATTTGTATTCTAAGGGTTTTCATCCCGCCACGGGCCTCATCAACAACTTAGTGGAGTGCTACTAAATCCCCTGTGTTAACACGCGGGGCTATGGGGCTCCCTGTGATTAATGCATTAATTGCAGCTCCCTCAGGCCTGGCGCTGGTTGTGTCAGTAATTCACTTAAGGCCAGTTGGCCTTGAGTTATTCCACAGGCTAGTGTAAACAACTCACGAATAAGACCACTCAGCCGTTTACCCGGATCCGATTGTAGGTTCGCAGGCTATTAGCAACTTCCAATGAATGATCCATCCGCCAGTGACAAAGCCTAGCCCGGGAATTGTCTGAAACCGCCAGGACTGCAGGAGATCAGAACAGCCTGCCTTTCCGCAGAGGCGGAGACTCCTGTGCCTCTCGGAAACGCAGCTTTGCCGAGGCCAGGTCCACACGGTACAAAGCAAACGGTTGTTTCAAAAACGAGTGCCAGATGGGATGGGGAGGGAGACAAATCATAAGAGACTCAATCTCACAAACAAACTGAGGGTTGCTTAGGAAGAGGGAGGCTGGGTGATGGACACTGGAGAGGGTACGGGCTATGGTGAGTGCTGTGAAATATGTAAGCCTGATGATTCACAGACCTGTACCCCTGGTGCAAATAATACATTATATGTTAATAGAAATAATTTTTTAAAATGCCTGGAGAATTTAGGCATCAACCCTCCCTATTCACCCAGAAAAATCATTCAGGAAGAAAGACAAACAGGCAAACAAAAACGGATTTTCTTTGGCTTTCAGTATCCCACCCACTCATTACATTTCTAAGGGACTGTGATTCTATTGACAGGACTTTTGTATTGTGACTTAAAGATGCAATTCTTAAGAACGTAGACTTTTAGTGGAAGAGTGAAAGCGCCTTCCCTTTTTTTTTTTTTTTTTTTTTTTTGATTTAAGACTTTATTTATTTATTTGGGAAAGAGAGAGAGTATGAGAGGAGAGAGCTCAGAAGGAGAAGCAGACTCCCAGCCTTCCTTAAACAGTGAGAACTGGGCTGGGTGAACTTGAGCAAGCAGCTTAGCTCCTGGACTCTAAAATGAAAATATTATTCCTTCTCTTTGCCTAATGAGATTGTTGTAAGGATTTTAAAGTAAGGATTTTTAAAAACCTTATAAGTTTTCAGAACTTACTAAGAAGGTAATGTAAGTACTAATCAAGTGAAAAACTAAAGCTCTTATTGATTAATATGTTAAAATATTATATCTTTGGTTTGTAGCAAAATTTCCCTAAAAATAGTCATATATATGAGAATTTATAGAGATGAACTTCAAGCTTATAGATTTGTCACAACAAGGATTAATTCACTTTTTTAGATCTTAATAATCAGGTTTAAGGAAAGAAGCAGGAACTTCAGGGTTAAATGATAGACTCCCAGCTGGCCTCATTCGATTTCTGTCTGAAGAGGAAAAACTGTTTCAACAACCAACAGGGAAGTCCATTTTATCTCTGTTGTCTCTACTTTGAGAAAAGGTTTCCTCACAGGGACCAGACATCTGTCTCCATGTAGTCATCACTCATTCTTCCTAACTGCTTCTTGAGATCCCCCAGAAAGCAAATCTCTTTGTCCAAGTCAGGGGGACACTTGACCCCACAAACAAGAGAATCTTAAGTCCTGTAGAGGGTTCTGCATATTAGACTCTAGGTCAGTGATCAGTCAAAACCATTGTATTTCCCTCTGTTTTTTTCTTCTTAAAATTTAAAAGTAAACACATTTAAGGGCAAAAAGAAAAAAATTTCAAACAAAATACAAAGTAAAAAGTGACAAGCAAATATTCCCATCTACCCCTACTCCACCCAATATCCCATTTCCGCGGGGCAAATGTAACTTCCATTAAGAGTTTCTTTAGTAGCCTTCTGGCGATTGGAATGCAATTTACAAATTTACAAGGAAACACGAAGTTGGAAAATATGCACACTTTTCTGCATTTTTTTGAAAGGATCTTAGACATCTGAACATAATCATACATGTAATATAACAAAGTATTTACCGGAAAAGTATTTGTAATAGAGTTTTGTGTCTAAATTCATACATGAGTTCGGCCAATAGTTTTCTTCCACTGTTTCATAGATTATGTTGATAGGTTTGCTAGTTTCAAAAAACGATTTAGTAGCTTCTCTCAAAACTCTTTCTTCTTCCTTATGTTTTGTAACAGTTTAAATGACATGAAAATTATCTATTCCTTGAAAGTTTGTAAAGTTCATCAGTAAGATTGTCTGGACCCATTACACTTTTTATAGGTAGTTGTTTTTATTCTTTTTAAAAATTTTATTTACTCATTTGAGAGAGAGAGGGAGAGACAGAGAGAGTACAAGCAGGGGGAGAGTCAGAGGGCAAGGGAGAATCAGACTCCCCACTGAGGGAGAGCCTAAAGTAGGGCTTGATACCGGGACCTGGAGATTGTGACCTGAGCCAAAGGCAGATGCTTAATTATCTGAGCCACCCAGGCGCTCCTGTTTTTATTCTTCTTCTAATGTCTCCTCTGATTAATGTTCTATTTTCTAAGAAAATTTTCTAAATTTAATTTCCAAGTCTTTACTTGATTATTAGGATGCAAAATCCTCTATTACTCTGGAATGATTTTAATTATGTTTATTTTAATATCTTATTCTTTTTTGCTTCTAATTAGCCCAATTTCCTTCCATCAGCACATATACTCCTTGACTTTACTGGCTCATTTTCATAGTTTTGCCTTTCCCAAATGTTTAATGAATCTGATTGTGTGCTCATGTCTTTATTTGTAATTCCCTTTAGCCTATAAGTAGAAGCCTTCCTCCAAAGTTATAGCAGAGGCATGGAACACATGCTGGGCAGCATAAGCCAAGATCTCAATTCCTGAATAGTGGGGGCTCTGTACGAGCTCCAACTTCCTGAGACACCATCCTTCTTTTCTGAGCAAAAGCCCAACCTCCCCATCTATGGCTTATTGCCTGCCTTGACAGAGAGAGGGGTGGGGACTTGAAGACATTTCTCCTGCCAGGTGAGGCTCTCACTCTGAATCCCAGCAGCCCCTCCTGTTCTGAAGATCTGGCCCCTGGTGGTTATACCTGGCAGCAGCCATATCCTCCTTTGCAGAAATGGTCTTCTGCAGACATTTCCTGCTACTGTCTGATTTCATCTGCCTTCATGTCTCTGCGAGTCCCCAGAGTTTGGGATACATCAGTGACACCTCTTATCTTCCTCTCTGGTTGTGGGCTTTTCCTTTCAAGAACTACACCATTTGTCCATCATTATTACAGATTTGGGGGGAGAGATATGTGCTTGTGGTGTGTGCTCTGCCTTCTTGATCTCATCTCTGGTGATTAATCTTAAATTGCTTACTGACTGTTGGCCCTGAAATGGGCACCTCCCCTTGAAACCATTGTCCTTGAAACAATGGTAAATGATGAATCTGGAGATTGATGCTGGAGGAATTGTGGGGAGAATAAAATCTTATGGTTGGTGAACATGCATTCTTAGGGAAAGAACTTGTATTTACCAGAATATTAGTGTAAAAAAAAAAAAAAATCAGACACCAGGTGAAAGGTATTCCTTTGCATTCCCTGGTGACTGCTCTAGGTGGAGCCTGGGAGGGCTGGCCTTCCTGGGCTGTTCCAGGAAAGAGCTACACCTATTTGAATAAGAGATAGGGGAAGGAAGACCCATCCATTTACAGGTCAACAGCAGCCTCACTATCTGATGCCTTGTGGAACTAATTCCTAATTGGGGCAGTGTTTGTCAACACTGACAGGACCCTAATACACTGTAATCACTCCAGCCACAGCTCCGATAGAGATCTTAATCTTCACACTGTCCCCTCACATGGCAGCAGGCCCAGGGCCTCCCTTGCCCTCTCCATTCTTGGTTCTGTCTGTCTCAATCTTCTCCTTCCACCTCACCCCCTTTTTATACCATGTTTGTACTGTGTTGCCACCTCCCTTTGTCTCTCTTTCCATCCTGCAGTCTTTGTAGGATCCTGGATCTCCATTCTCCACCCTTCTCTCTTATGCCTTTGTCTCTCTCATAAACACCCATCAAATCTAAATCCTCAAGAGTTCCCCGAAAGCCTGGGCCACATTTAATTTTACTATGGGGGTAGTTTGTAATTCAATGTCCACAATCTCTGAAATCATTCAGAAGGTCAAGTTATACCTTGGCAGATTTTCACAAATAGAAGCAGAGGGTTCAGATAAATGTTTGTGGCAAATTGAAAGAGAGTGGCTTTTTGTTTCTTGGTGCCTCTGTTTTGCTAATTTGGCAAAATAACTGTCTCAGCTTAGCTAGTGTCCTGACTGTAGTCTGCAGCACTGTCTGAACCTAGAAGCGACATATTCACCACAAAGCGAGACACGCAATGGGCACCGCTGAATCAGGATGAGTCCCTTCTGTTCTATACCTGTGCTGGTGCCCACAAGGGTAATGACCCACTTCCAAGATGGTCTGGAGAGACCTGGGTAAAAAGCAGTGGCCAAGTGGGCACTCCAGTCAGAGGCCCTGCAAGCAGATTCTAGCCGGAGGCAAAGGACTCATTGCATTTTCTTCAATTTTCAATTTTGCCTCCAAAATAGCCTGTTGATACTTGAGTCACACTGTTGGGCCTGAGTCCAGAGGCTCATCACTTCCTCTGGATCATTGCTAGAAACTTTCATCTCTCTCTGTCCTTCAAAGTCCTTCTTGGAAATGTTTCTTCAGGAGATTCGTTATTCTCAGCCTGAGGGTCTCAGTTCAAATAGTCTACCTCTTCAGAGAGCGAAGGCCTGACCAGTCAAGCCAGAGGACTGGTAGCTCTCTACACACCAGTGACTCCCTATCCTTAACCTGTTTGTTTTCTCCACAGCAAAAATTTAAAACTGTACTCATCTCCTTTGTTTCTTTCCTTCCAGAAAGATAAGCTTCATGAAGGCAAGGACTATCTCCCTCTTTCCCCTGGATACCCTCATTACATTGCCTGGCCTTCAATAAACATTTGATGGATAAAAGATTGGATGAATGGAGGAATGAATGAAATGATGGAACACAGAATGAGGGGCTCATCCTCTAACTTCTCTCCTTCCTGACAATAGCGATCACAATTCCATTGCTTTCATTTTCTGTCCTCTCAAAGATTCTCAGTGGCCAATCAAATCCAGATTTCTGAATTTCTCCTTTGAGGCATCCTAAAATTTTGTCTAGCCAGTCTTGTTGATATATTTCTCAAAATTTCCCCCGACAAACCCTCAATGCAGGCTCATGCTCTCTCCTACCTGCCTTGCATATCCTCTCCTGGGATGTTCGTATGCTGAAAGCAAGCCATGTTTCATACTCTTCTGCACCCCTAAACTCACAGCAGACTTCCCAAAACGTCTGTGGTCTGGTTATTGGCACCACTGCTTGCCTGGTTCTTTAGAGTTGTCTCTCCACCTGTATTATCACAGTCTTCAGACAAGAATGTCCTTTGCCCATGTATGGAAACTACATGTGTCATGGAATTGAACTTACAACCAATTCAACCCTGTGCCCAGTTCCCCCTAAAAACTCCCTCTGCATTAGAAACCTGGACTTAGGAGGTTTCTTGGAGTCCAGTGATAGGAGAGAATTTCTTACACAGGGATGTCTGTGTAAGACATCAGAGATATCTTTCTTCTTTCAGAAGAAAGGAAAATGTGCAGGGATATGGGGCCTGAGGGAGTGAGGGAGGGCTGATAATCACTGAAAAAGGAGTAAAAAGACATAAAGGAAATTCTAAAAGGGGAGAAAACATAAGCAAATCACAAAGTCTGGATCTAGTGACAGGACATGGTGACCCAAGGAGAAAAGAATCTGAGGGCTGAGTCAATAGGCTGTGGAGAGAGAGTCAGCAGGAGGGCCTGGGACCTGGCTTCCGGCAGGCAAGTGTGTGGGGCCACCTGGAAAGGTGCAGAGGCCAACCTGGACTGGGCCATGTTCCTCCCCTTTGCTGTCTTCTCTGGCTTTGTCTTCCCCTCTGTCGTTCTCTAGCCTTTCCTCCTTCCCCAGCCCCTTTCCATTTCTCCTTCCACCCCCTCCTCCTCCTACACTTTGTGTCACCCCACAAGGCCCCCTTTCCTTGCACACACAGAAACCTTCCTCCCTCTCTTGTGCACTCTCTCAGACACTATCTCTCCTCAGGGATGTGAAACTCTGTCCCCAAATGTGATGGGAAACGGGGTTGAAGGCATGCCATCAAACCACCTCCCACCTCCTCTGAATGGACAGAGTGGATGCTCTGCTTCTGAGGTATCCCCACCAGGCCCCCCAACAAAGTAAGTCCTGAAAGTCCAGCCTCCCTCAAGTGTCGGCTCTCACACACTTTTTGTTCTTCCTTTTCCCAGTGGCTTAGAAGTCTTTCTGCATTGGTCCCTGCCACGGACACACTTACCTGTGATTTATTGATGATAATCGTAGGAAAGCCATTTGTAATCAAACGTTAAACAAAGACATCCTCTCGCTGAGAGGGAGTGATAACGCACCATTTAGTAATTCTTGTGCGCTTGGTAATTTGGAGAATGAATGATAATTTCTGAGCCTTGAAAAGCTACGTTGACAATGCCTGGTGTTATTCACCTAGTGAATAAAGACACCTTCCTCTCCATGTCTTGTGATAAATTTCTTTTATTAGGGCCACTTACGTGGGACTTTATCTTAATGGTCTCTCATATGGGGCAGTTGTGCTTGAGCCGTCAGGTTGTTTTTCATCACGCCTTAAACACAGGGCTTGGAGAAAATAAATGGCAACCGTGGTTCCAGGCAGCTCAGCTGCTGCAGAAATTAGGTGCTGAAGCTAAGGGGTTTGCCCAATCACAACTGGCAGGAAATGCACAGAGAGAGTGGATCCCTACACTCCCGTGAGGATGGTGAGACTCCCCCATGTACCCACCATCTCACTCCTGCTTGCCCTTCTCTCTTCCCTTTGTCCCCTTCTAAGAGACTCCTGCCTTCCCTTCTTGGTCCCCACTCCCACTCTATACCAGCATGTCCTTATAACAGCCACAATAATGCCCCATTGGTTACAGGTTCTACAGCTCACCGCATTCGGAAACCCCAGGGGGGCAGAGCCTCGGGACTGCGCTGGTAGAGGTCAGCTGCCTCTTAGTACTGTTCCTCGGAGCACCAGCCCTGGCAGAGGGGGCAGGCTGCCGCAGTGTGCTATTCATAGACTCAGGGCCTCTCCACAGGCATCCTGGCCACCTCTACAGATGTCAACAAATAATCATGAATGCTGTCCTTAGGTAATTTCCCCTTTCCCACAGTCCCCCTCTCCTTAACCCCTTTTCTCACCCAGTTCCCATCTCCAGCTGTGTCGCATCCCTCAGAAAGGGCTGTCCACCATCTCTGCCTTTTAGTTTCTTCACCAGGTGGGGGGAGGGGATGGGAGAGAGGGATGGATGGGGCTACCTTCGTGAGCCAGTGGTACACCTAAAAACCATATACTAAGAGAGTAACTGTCTCCTTCTCAGCCCTGGATCGAATTACAAAGGACTCCTTTCACTGCCTTAGCCTGGGACATTTGTGGCTCCAGGAAATGGGGAGGATAGTATTAACGAGAGCTGGCATTTAATTCATGTTTACTATCTGTTAGAAACTGCACAAAGAACTTTGCCATTTAACCTTCACAACATCTTTAGATATAGGCACTATTATTTTTTTCAGCTTTATTGAAATATAATTGACATATAACCTTGTGTAGGTTAAAATATACAGTGTGATGATTTGATACATGTATATATTGTGAAGTGATTCAGGAACTAATATTATTATCTGTTTTTCACTGGTGGAGGAAAGAAACCAAAACAGCCTAAGTTAGCTGGCCAGAGCCACTGAACTAGAAAGTCCTGGAGATGGAATTGGAACCCAGACCTTCCAGCCTCAAATCCCTCAATCTTTTCCTCTCTGCTGTCCTGACAGTGACAGTCCCATACAACCACACTCCTGAGTGCCCCTAAAGGGCTAGCAGGTGCCCTCTTCCCCCAGAGATGGGTAAAGAGAGATGCCATGTCTGAGTCCATCTTATTGATTCCATACACCAGGCAACTGGTGGCCCTGGGAGAATGCCTCCCCTGGGCCCCATGCCACCATGCCCTTGGGAGAGCTGGGTGGATTTCCTGGCACCCTCAGTAGGGAGCTGATACTTCTCTCTCAGAAGATGGACCAACCTTTGCTTAGACACAGCTACTTTTGTTCCTCAACAACACCCTTCTCTTCATCAGGGAAGTAATGGCCATATTCCCTGGGCTCAAATACTACTTCCCCTGGACCACAAAAGAAAGCTTGCCCTCCACTTAGCTCAAAAACTTACTGCTGCTCCCACCTCAAAGAGTGGCCAGTCCTATCACTGCCCTCTACTCTCTACCCATCTACTCTATGTCTGGCTATGGGCTTTTTTGGTTCCATTTGGATCCTGCCTATAAATTCAGTATTGGGTGTCAAAGGCCATGTCCCACAGGAGGGTAGTTTTCTTTCCACTCGTTCCTGTATGGAGAGATTACTGTGATGTACCACCTCACCTTGAGGGATACAGACCATCCCATCCAATCTCTGCCTCTTTTATAAACTAGCACAGATCCTAACCAGCCACCCCCAAAGAGTGGGTCTATTTTCAATGTCAAGAACCTATGAAACCTATAGCCATCTCTAGTCTGTCACTCCTGGTACAGAACCTTGTAGCACAATATCTTTTCTCTCTTGCTGAGTTGTGTTCAACTACCAGAATACCGAGCCATTCTTCAGCTTACTGATACATTTTTGTCTCTTCTGCCTCCTTATCTGCCCCAAACCAGACGTCAGTGGGCATCCAGGGCTCCTCTCAAACACCAAAAATCGGGACCTCATCAGAGGTGGCAGTCTTATTGTTACTATGACCATAAACATGAACTTCATGTATCCCCATGATCTTTACAGCTCAGGGTACAGAATTTCCAGTATTTTTATATAATGTTCTATTAAATCTGTTGGTTTGTAAATTCCTTTGTGAGTAATAAGGTATTCCCTTAAGTGAAGTAGGAATGACCATGATCCACCACATTCAGAGATCCCTGGTCAGGATTCCTATTGAAACAAACAGAAAGTCAGACAAGGACCCCAGACTAAGAACAAGCAGCATGAAATGGAAAAGCAAATTGAAAAATATGGTTGTCACGCCCATTGTTAACCTCTGAATGGATAGTGTCTCAGAACCAAGACCTAGTCAAGACTTTGAGACCAGTAAATCCTTTTAGTTGGTCAAAATAGCTTAGAAAGGAGGATAAATGTGTGGTTTTTCTCCTAAACCTTATGATAGATTCAAGATACCCACATGTAAGAGGAAGGTGATGGGAGAGAAAACATGTTTTTAAAAAACTGTTGATATACATGTTGGCATACAATGCTGATTAGAATCAAATATGTAAGAAGCTGTCCAAGTTCTATAGAGAGCTGCTGAGCTAAAATGTGCCTGAGCCAAAATATCAATATCAAGGATAGCTAAAGACCTAAATCAACTCTTAGGCTTTCAATATTCTATGGCAAGGAGATGGGTTGAGAAAGCTGCTAAAACACTAAAAAGGATATATTCTCCAGTGCCCATTTCAAATGTGGTCAAGAACAAGAGAAAAGAAAGAACCTCTGAGAACAATGGATGGGGAGCTCCTCCCTGATCACAGAACCAAGAATATTCTTCACCTCCAGGAGTCTGGTCCCAGGTAGCAGCCATCAACAGGATTTTAGGATTGCAGTAGACCTGTACTATAGGCTGTGTCTCCCAGTTTTCCCCTACTGAATAGTAGTTTGTATTTTGGTTATCCTATTTGTGTTCTGCCTAATTGAATATAGGAGGGGACTTACTGTCTTTTTTTTTCTTTTCCTAGCTCACTGGTCTCTGAATGAAGAGGTATATTTTAAAGGAATCGATAGAGTGTAATCATTTGTTTTTACCTTAATGTTAGAAGCATACTTCATGAACAGCTCAGTCATCATTACACTGAATGGATAGAGAAGAAAATAAAATTCTAGGCCACTACTAAGCCCCTCAACATTCAATATACATGTAGTAACAATATTAATAATATTTATTGCTTAATGTTTCCAAGTCATTCTATAGTCAAAGCCGAGAAGACTTACTTGTGATTTCAGAACAAAATGTAAATGTTAGCAACCATGCCAATGAAAAAGAGAGCTTATAGAAGGTGGTAGAATTGGGAAGAAAGTATGAAAGAAGGTCTAGGGCTGCCATTATCCTTATCCTATAAAGTTGGTGCAGAAAGATACTGTTGATGATGATAGGACAAGGTATGACAGTTTAGAATATTATTTGAAGTTATAATACAAAAACAGATAATAAGAATAAAATTATAAAATATTAGAGAGAATGAAGGGGGAAATTATGTATGTAATCCAAATCTTTCATTCATAGAGAAAACCCCAGTTAGCTATCTAATATATATTAACCAAGAAACTAAAGTATAAATACATTGTTTAGGGTAAAGAATTAAAAGAAGAAATTGTTTTTAAAATTAAATCTGGCAAGGGTGCCTGGGAGGCTCAGTTGGTTAAGCATCTGCCTTTGCCTCAGGTCATGATCCCAGAGTCCTAGGATGGAGCCCCACGTCCGGCTTTCTGTCAGCAGGGAGCCTGCTTCTCCCTCTCCCTCTGCCTGCTGCTCCCCTGCTTCTGCTATCCCTGCTTCTGTTCTCTCTCTGTGTCAAATAAATAAATAAAATCTTTAAAAATTAATTAATTGATTAATTAAATCTGCCAATTAGTACTAGAAATAAGGACAGGTGAAAAATGGTCATCATTTTCATCCTTAAGATTTCTATCCTTTTTTACTTATTTTTTAAAAGATTTTATTTATTCATTTGATAGAGAGAGAAGGAACACAAGCAGGGGGAGTGGGAGAGAGAGAAGCAGGCCTCCCACTGAGCAGGGAGCCCAATGCAAGACTCTATCCCAGGACCCTGGGATCATGACCCGAGCCGAAGGCAGATGCTTAATGACTGAGCCACCCAGGTGCCCCCTTTTCTATCTTATTTTAATTATTACCATGTGGATATATGTTTTTAATGAAAACCAAATAGAGGCCTTGAACTTTATTGTGGGCAACCTTTTAAAAACATCCATACTGAAGTGAAACAAACATATAATAAAGTATACAAATCTTAGTGCATAGCACAAGAGCAAGATATAGAAACTTCCAGTGCCCCCCAAACCTAGAAAGTTCCCTTTGGTCTCTCCCACATACCCCAAACAGCCACTATTCTGGCTTCCATCAATCTATGTCAATGTCATTTGCTTTTGAAAATCATATCACTGAAGTCATACAGTATGTACTCTTGGCTTTTCTTTTTTTGCTCAATATTATGTCTAAGATGAATTCATGTGTGTGTTAGTTGTTACCAAGCAGTATGGATATAACAAAATTTATTTTTATGTTTTGTTGATGGACATTAGTTTGTTTCTAGTTCAAAGCTACTATGGATAAAGTTGTTAAATCTGCTATGATGATTTGCATGCTTATCTTCTGATGGATATCTGCACACATTGGCTATATACCTAAAAGCAAATTTACTGAGTTATAAGATAGTCGTAGTTAAATACTGCTAAAATGTTTTCAATATGATTGTATCAATCCCATCAGCAATATATGAGTGTTCCAGTCACTCAACATCCCCACCAACACTTACTACTGGTCAATCATTTTCATTTTAGCCATTCAGAGGTATATGGTGATATCTTGTCACAGTTTCAATTGGCATTTCTATGATGACTAATGAGGTCATCAGAGAACATCTTTTTATATGTTACTGGACACTTGGATATCCATTTTTATAGAGTCCCTGTTCAGGTTTTTGGCCATTTAAAAAAAAATTGGTTTGTCTCTCTTTCAGTTGTTCTTTATATATATTGAATATATGGCAAATATCTCAAATACCTCCCCCTAATTTTTCTACTTTGTGGCTTATCTTTTCAGTCACAGTGTAACATCTTTTGGTGAACAGAAGTTCTTAATTTTATTGAAGCCAGCTTATCTCTCTATTTTTCTTACTGCTTATTGTGTCCTACTTTGGAATTTGGAATCTTTACTCCAAGGTCATGAAGATAATTTCACAAATTGTCTTCTGGAAGCCTTATTGTCTTACCTTTCATATTTAGGTATATAATACATTTTAACTCTTTTTTCCTCCTCCTTTTTCTCTTTACTGAATACATACAGCCTTCATTTTGGAGTAGGGTGGGGACCCCAAGAAAAATGGGAGACAGACTCTAAGGGTAGGATTTTTTTTTCTATTTACTTGCCTACAGCTACCACATGGGCACCCCAGGCTCAGAGAGTCTAATGGTCTTACCTAAAAGCTAAGTTAACAGTTAGTGCCATGAAGCAGAAGGAGAATCAGAGAGAGTTTCTGGGGGACCCTGTGTAAGCCAAGGGCCCAGAAACATGAGTCAGAGCAATCCAATGCCACAGAGGAAGCTGCCTGTTAGCAATCGTGCCAGAATGGTGTCCTTAACAGACTCTTCAGTGTGGTCTTGGTTGCCAGTTTTTTAAGTATAGTTTACCAGTCCTCCTGTAGATTTTGTGATCTAATCAATGTCCTTCAAATAGATTCCCTTTTCTGCTCAAGTTATCTTGGGTTTTATTTGCAAACAAAATTTCAATTTGGCAAAATCAACAAATTTAAAATACTCCATAAGATGGCATGTCAAGAAAACTACATGCACACTGCAAGCTAAAGAGGTATACATATCCTCACTAACTGGGATCAAAACCTTTCTCAAACATTTCCCTAAGGTTCTCAGTGGCTGGAAACAGTTAATGGGAAGCCTGTTCAAGGGTTGGTGGATGTGGAGATGATTAGGGCATTACTGGCAAATGGCCTTGGAAGCACCAGTTTACTCTGTATATGAGACAGAGGCTAATTTGGAACACAAAACTCTAACTCTTTACCCCATCCCCCAAACCTTGCTAGGGATTGCTGCACACATTTTGCTCTATTCTTGTTGAAGAAGAAATTGGCAAAATAAAATTCCTAAAATGATAAACTACGTTTAAAAATTAACAGAAAATTCCAAATGGTGTGGAAATTGTGTCTTAATTAGAAGACCATTTTTAAACTTCTCTTTATGAGGGAAGACTTTGGGGCATTGATATCAAGCAGGAGGAAGTAAAGAGACTTGTGAAGGGAAGAAAACGCCTGGAGTCCTGCCTTTGCCTTTTTTTTTTTTTCTTTTGCTAAGAGATTCTCTGAAGCCTAGGATATGATGTGGTCAAAACTCTATTCTTTGTACATGCCCAAATTCTTTACCCCTCTCCTTTCCCTAGATTATTACCCTTATATATTAACTTCACAGTGTTAGTTATTTTCCTGGCATCTATTCTGGAAAACCTTTTGACCCTTCTCCAGATCCAACCATACCCCTTTATTTATTTATTTATTTTTAACGTTTCTCATTTGAGTTTATTAACAAACGTTCCCAGTGCTATTAGCCAATTCCTCATTATTTTAAGTACCCACTGACTCTGCAAAATCTTTTAAGATATACTGGATCTAGTGACATCATGAAAATCTTTTTCTCCTCCAAATCTATTTGATAAGTTTTCATCTGGTTAAAAGGTCAGCATTTTGAGAAGTAGGAATTTGAGAGGGGATGTGTGCATATCAGCCACAGTTCTTACAGAAAGATACTCTTTTCTGGGCCCAGCAGGTGTGCACCACACAAACAACCACTGGCGTTCACAAGGGATTTGCTTTTCTTCTTCCTTTTGACTTATAATATTTCATACATCCTGAATTTTAGGGTTTAGGCTACCATACTCCTTTAATCCCCACACATACCCTTCATGTTATTAATTCTCTCTCCTCTCTGTCCTTGGCTTTCCTGTGGCATCTTGGGTTAACCCCTGTCACAGCCCTGATCACATTATTACATCTTCAGCTTACTATATATCCCATCTGTTGGACTGTGAATTTCTTGAGTGGGGATCATATGTCTTTCAGTTCTCCATCTCCAGGGCCTGACCCAGAATAAAAGGTCAAAATTTGTTGAATAAAAGACCAAATGAACAAGCAGGTAAATGGAGTGATTCAACCAACTATCTATGCTCAAATAGTTCTAACTAAGGTGATCAAATAATGTATTGTCATAAAGGGGACCCCACTGAAAGTGAAAGGACAGTGGGACGATATGCATTATCCAGGACTGGTCTAAGCTATTAGGGACAGATGGTCACCCCAGCTTTACTCCATCTCATCCAGCCTGTTTCTCCCTCCTCTGCCACAGCACCCTGGGAGTGAACCACTAATATTACACTAGATTGTTTTTGAAAAATGAAGATTGTGTTCTTATCTTTGATACTGAACACTCTGGGTAGTAAGGTGGGGCTGACACTTGGGTTAGAGGTCAGGATTAGAGATTGGAGAGCCAGGCTTATTCATCTAGCATTCATGAAGCCACAGGAAAGAATGAGATCCAGAAGACAGGGTGTCAGTTGAGATGACACAGACTCAAATTTAGAGACTTGGACATAGGACACACTTGGAGGGAAGGAAAAGGGGTTGAGTGGAGGCCTTCCTACATTGTCTCATAAATGTTATCTCATTTAATCCTCACCTTGTGAAGCCCTGTGACATAAGGAGTAATAGTATTCCTATTTTATAAATGAGCAAATTGAGGCACAAAGCAGAAGTAACTTCTTCCTAGTCCAAAAGTCAGAAAGTGGCAGAACAAGGATCCAAAGTAATTTGGGCAGACACTAAAGCCCATGACCCTAACCAGGATAGGAATTCAAGGAAAAGAGAAGGAGGGTTAGAAAGAAGGGGGTGTTCAACACCATCAAATGTTCTGAGGAGTCAAGGACAATAGAGAAGTAGAAGACATAATTCATTGGACAATGGGGAGGTTAGTCATAGCATTTCAGTAGTCATATCACAGGAGATTAATAGAATGAATTGATAGGGATCAAATGGAGATATAAATCAATAAAGACCATTATAGGGTTGTAACTTCATAAAATACTATATATATCCAGTAACATATATTTATACATTACAACTATATGTGTGTATATATGTATATCTATACCTATATATATAAAATACTTCAGCTAAATTATCTAGCTTGATAAGATTTTGTTGAACAATTCTTAATTTTTTTCACCATATATCAGCAAACTACAAATTATAATAAAAAGTAGCAAACTGTGAGCAATATGAGGGCCAGAGCTAAGTAACTTTTTCACCGCTATATTCTGAATTTAGTACTATACTGAGATGTCCAATATATGATGAATTAATACATGAAGCATGAAGAAAGTGAGAAATGAAGGAGTGATCCCAAGTCATGACAACAAGAATGACTCACATTCACTTCTTGCTTGTTCTTTACAAATAGTATACCTCTACCATTGATCCCTACCTACCAAGGGATGGAGAACCCTTTCTGTATTTTAGCTTAGGGCCTTACAATTTCACTAGTGCCAATGAATACAGTATTTCATCTTTTATACTTCCTTCTCAAATCTTTTTCTTACCTACCATTTTTTTTCCTAAGTTAACTTTAATTCCTTCCATAGTCCTCCTTTCCAGGCCACTGCAAATGGAAAGAGTCATCTTTCTGCCTATCTACACTTCTGTGAGGAAACATTTTTCAAGACTAAATTATAATAGGGAATCAAGGGTCGCCAGAAGATGCAGTAATGAACAGTGGTGAGGGACCCACTTTTTGAGACAGAGAACACTTACTCTTCTATGTTAGGGACTTAGCAACAGAGAAGTCACAGAAGAGATTGTTATTCCATGAACCTGGCAGTAGGTCCCAAACAAGTCCACAGAAATGGAAGATCTTAAATATAGTCCTAGCAACAATGAGTGAGAGGAAATTGACAGAAACTAACTCTTACTAAGATAATACATGCCCAGAATCAATAAAAGGGCAGCAGGAATTAAATAACTAAGCTGATAAAGGACAAATCACCAGCAAGTCTGGGTTTTGAAAAAAAATCTCTAAGGAATATAACCTACTGAAAGATACTCAATGGATCTGGTTTTCTTAGAAATTCACTGTATTTGGTACAAGACTCTCTATATTCCACATCCACTTATTCATACGATGTTTTTAAAAAAGCACAATAAATATTTTTAAGAACCTAATGTCAGTGCCCATTCCTCTAGCCCAAAAAGGATGACTTCAATAAGTGAAGGCATGACAGACTCTTAGATATACCTGCAAAGTTTCTGTGCCCAGTTCCTCTTCCAAGAAAATCAGCCTCTACTCCAATCAGAGGTCCACAAGAATTTGCAGACTTAATCTTCCCAGGAACAGATTTTTCCCACCTCCCTGCCACCTTTACCTACCCAATGGAACAGAAGGGAGAATCACAGGAGAGGTAAGTTTTCTTAAAAATGCAGGCCTTGGAAATGGATGTGCCTTTATATTATAAAGTATATTATATATTATAAATATATATATATTATATATAAATATATATAATGTGCCTTTAGATTATAAAAGCAAAATAGTATTCTTTTTACACCATACAAATTCTTATTGGCCAAGACTTAACTGGGGAAGGAATTCTATCATTTAGAGATACAGTATAATGGGGCCACATTTCAGCTCTAATAATCGAACCATTGGGTTTGTATCCAAAACTTGGAAATGAGACAAAAGTGTAATTATATCTGTTTTTTATATGAAAGCGTTTTTATATGACATCTAACAGGCCCACTGGAGGACTATTTAATTTGCTTTTTAATTTTTTTAAATATATTAATACCCAGAATCTCTCTGGTTATGTGTTAATTTATAAATTGTTCTCAAGAAATGCAAATAGTTTCTGTTTTATAGGGAAGATAATTCCAAAGAGTATAGTTTTATTGACTTATAAGACATTAACCAGTTTTGTCTCTAATTTAGCAGACTTATTTCAGTATGCCTTTCCCAACTGATAAGAGAAATATCTGTTCTCTAAATGCTCTTTGAACTACGTTTACTTCCTGTTAGTTCCCTCATTAACAAGTCACATTTTGATACATATCTACTTTACATTTATATGAGATACTTTAAGTATTTTTTATATATATTTTGACCTTAGCTGTGTGACTTTAGATATGTTAAATCTATACGTCTTAGGTTCCATATCTGTAAAATTAGAATACTGTTAGTATCCACCTGAGAAGGAATTGTAAGAATTAAAGTAGTTAATGTCGGGAAACAAAAGGGAAATTAAATTATTGGAACTACATAAAATAAAAAAAAATTGCATAACAAAAGGAACCATGAACAAAACAAAAAAAACAACCTACTTAATGAGAGAAGGTCTTTGTAAATGATGTACTTGATCAGGGGTTATATCCAAAATATATAAAGAACTTATACAACTCAACAGCAATAAAGCCCAAAACATTCCAAATAAAAAATGAGCAGAGGACCCAAATAGACATTTTTCTAAAGAAGACATACAGTGGCCAACACACACATGAAGAGATGCTCAATATCACTCATCATTAGGAAAATGCAAATCAAAACCTCAATGAGATATCACCTTACACTAGTCAGAATGGCTAGTATCAAAAAGACAAAAAAAAAATAGCAGTATTGGTAAGGATGTGGAGAAAAGGGAACTTATGTACAATGTTGGTGGGAATGTAAATTGGTACAACCACTGTGGAAACAGTATGGAGTTTCCTCAAAAAATTAAAAATAGAAATATAATATGATCCAATAATTCCACTATTGGGCATTTACCCAAAGGAAATGGAAACACTATTTTTAAAGAATATTTTATTTATTTATTTGTCAGAGAGAGAGAGCATAAGTGGGGGAGTGGCAGGGAGAGGGAGAAGCAGGCTCTCTGCTGAGCAAGGAGGCAAACAGAAGACCTAAGCCCAAAATCCTGAGATCATGAACTGAGCCAAAGGCAGATGCTCTACCAACTGAGCCACCCAGGCATCCCAAAAACATTAATTTGAGAAGATAAATGCACCCCTATATTTACTGCAGTGTTATTTATAATAATCAAGATATGGAAGCAACTCAAGTGTCCATCCATAGGTGAATGGGTAAAGAAGATATGGTACAGATGCACACACACAATACAATATCACTCATAAAAATATTACCTATAAAAATGGATAAGTTCCTGTCATTTAAACAACATGGATGCATCTAGAAGGTATAATGTTAAGTGAAATAAATCAGTCAGAGAAAGACAAATACCATATAATTTCACTCATATGGGGAATTTAAAAAGCAAAACAAATGAACAAAGGAAAAAAGAGACAAAGATAGAATCTTAAATACAGAAAACTGGTGGTTGCCAGAGGGGTGGTAGGTAAGTGGGTGAGTGAAATAGGTGAAGGGGATTAAGAGTCCACTTATGGTGAGTGGACATCACTGAGTAATGTATAGAATTGTTGAATAAGTATATTGTACACCTGAAACTAATATAACTCTGTTAATTATACTTTCATTAAAAAGAAAGAAAAAGAAAAAAGTTAACATTTATAAAGTACTTTGAACCATGTTTGGAAGAAAATATACAGGTGTTTGTTAAATAAATTTAAATAAAACTACCAAGACTGGAACAAGAAGAAACTGACAACCTGAATAGACCAATAACCAGTAACAAGATCGAAACAGTGATTAAAACCTCCCAAAAAATAGAAGTCCAGGACCTGATGGATTCCCTGGGGAATTCTACCAAATATTCAAAAAGGAAATAATACCTATTCTCCTGAAGCTGTTTCAAAAACTAGAAACAGAAGGAAAACCTCCATACTCATTCTGTGAGGCCAGCATGACCTTGATACCAAAACCAGGCAAAGACCCCATCAAAAAGGAGAATTTCAGGCCAATATCCCTGATGAATACGATGCCAAAATTCTCAACAAGATACTAGCTAATAGGATCCAACAGTACATTAAAAAGATTATCCACCTTGACCAGATGGGATTTATCCCTGGGATGCAAGGGTGGTTCAACATTTGCAAATCAATCAATGTGATAGAACAAATCAATAAGAGAAAAGACAAGAACCACATGGTCCTCTCAATTGACACAAAAAAAGCATTTGACAAAATACAGCATCCTCTCCTGATTAAAACACTTCAGAGTATAGGGATAGAGGGAACAATTTCATAAAATCCATCTATGAAAAACCCCACAGTGAATATCATTCTCAATGGGAGAAAGCTGAGAGCATTTTCCTTAAGCTCAGGAACATGACAAGGATGCCCACTCTCACCATTATTGTTCAACATAGTACTAGAAGTCCTAGCAACAGCAATCAGACAACAAAAAGAAATAAAAGGTATTCAAATTGGCAAAGAAGAAGTCAAACTCTCTGTCTTCACAGATATGATACTTTCTGTGAAAATCCCAAAAGAATACACCCCCTAATTACCAGAACTCATACAGCAATTCAGTAATGTGACAGGATACACAATCAATGCACAGAAATCACTGTCTTATACACTAACAAGGTAACTCTAGAAAGAGAAATTAGAGAATCGATTTCATTTACAATAGCACCAAAAACCATAAGATACCTTGGAATAAATCGAACAAAAGAGGTAAATGATCTATAGTCCAGGAACTACAGAACACTCATGAAAATAATTGAAGAAGACATGAAAAGATGGAAAAACATTCCATGCTCATGGATCAAAGGAATAAACAATGATAAAATGTCTATGTTGTCCAGAGCAATCTAGACATTCAACACCATCCCAATCAAATTACCAATGGCATTTGTCAAAGTGCTGGAACAAACAATCCTAAAATTTGTATGGAACCAGAAAAGACCCCAGTCACCAAGGAAAGGTTGGAAAGAAAAAAAAAAAAAAAAAAACAAAGCTGGGGGCATCATGTTGCCTGATTTCAAGCTATATTACAAAGCTGTGATCATTAAGACAGCATAGTACTGGCTCAAAAATAGACACATAGACCAATGGGACAGAACAGAGAGCCCAGATATGGACCCTCAACTCTATGGTCAAATAATCTTTTACTAAGCTGGAAAAAATATCCAGTGGGAAAAAAAGACAATCTCTTCAATAAACGGTGCTGGGAAAACTAAATAGCTATATACGGAAGAATGGAACCCAACCATTCCCTTACACTATACACAAAGATAAACTCTATATGAATGAAAGACCTCAATGTGAGACAGGAATCCATAAAAATCCTAGAGAAGAACATAGACAGTAACCTCTTTGATATCAGTCACAGCAACTTCTTTCAAGACACATCTCCAAAGGCAAGGAAAACAAAAGCAAAAATGAACTTTTGGGACTTCATCAAGATAAAAAGCTTCTGCACAGCAAAGGAAACAGTCAACAAAACAAAGCGGCAACCCATGGAATAGGAGAAGATATTTGCAAATGACACTATAGACAAAAGGCTGATATCTAAGATCTATAAAGAAGTTCTCAAATTCAACACCTAAAAAATAAATAATCAAGTCAAAAAATAGTCAGAAGACACAAATCAACACTTCTCAAAACATGCAAATGGCTAACAGACACATGAAAAGATATTCATCAACATTAGCCATCAGAGAAACTAAAATCAAAACCACATTGAGACACCACCTTAAACCAGTCAGAAGGCAAGAAACAAGTGTTGGAGAGGTTGTGGAGAAAGGGGAACCCTCTTACATTGTTGGTGGGAATGAAAGTCGGTACAGCCACTTCAGAAAACAGTGGGGAGGTTCCTCAAAAAATTAAAAATAGAGCTACCCTACGACCTAGCAATTGCACTACTGGGGATTTATCCCAAAGATACAAATGTAATGAAAAGAAGGATTATATGCACCCCAATGTTCATAACAACAATGTCCACAAGTGAATAAAGAAGATGTGGTCTGATCGGCCACAGCAACTTCTTTCAAGATATGTCTCCAAAGGCAAAGGAAACAAAAGTGAAAATGAACTTTTGGAACTTCATCAAGATCAAAAGCTTCTGCACAACCAAGGAAACAGTCAACAAAACAAAGAGGCAACCCACGGAATGGGAGAAGATATTCACAAATGACAATACAGAAAAAGGGCTGATAAACCAAGATCTATAAAGAACTCCTCAAACTCAACACACACAAAACAGATAATCAAATTAAAAAATGGGCAGGAGACATGAACAGACACTTCTCCAAAGAAGATATACAAATGGCTATCAGACACATGAAAAAGTGTTCATCATCACTAGCCATCAGGGAGATTCAAATCAAAACCACATTGAGATACCACCTTACACCAGTTAGAATGGCCAAAATTAACAAGACAGTAAACAACATGTGTTGGAGAGGATGTGGAGAAAGGGGAACCCTCTTACACTGTTGGTGGGAATGCAAGTTGGTGCAGTCACTTTGGAAAACAGTGTGGAGATTCCTTAAGAAATTAAAAATAGAACTTCCCTATGACCCTGCAATTGCACTATTGCGTATTTACCCCAAAGACACAGGTGTAGTGAAAAGATGGGCCATCTGTACCCTAATGTTCATAGGAGCAAAGGCCACAGTTGCCAAACTGTGGAAAGAACAAAGATGCCTTTCAACGGACAAATGGATAAAGAATATGTAGTCCATATATACTATGGAGTACTATGCCTCCCTCAGAAAGAATGAATACCCAACTTTTGTATCAGCGTGGATGGGACTGGAAGAGATTATGTTAAGTGAAATAAGCCAAGCAGAGAGAGTCAATTAACATATGGTTTCGCTTATTTGTGGAGCATAAGTAATAACATGGAGGACATGGGGAGATGGAAAGGAGAAGTGAGTTGGGGGAAACTGGAGAGGGAGATGAACCATGAGAGACTGTGGACTCTGAGAAACAAACTGAGGATTTTGGAGGGGAGGGTCATAGGTATTATAGAGGGCACATATTGCATGGAGCACTGGGTGTGGTAAATAAACAATGAATTCCGGAACACTGAAAATTAATTAATTAGTTAATTAATTGATTTTTAAAAAAAGAAGATGTGGTCTGTATATACAATGCAATATTACTCAGCCATCGGAAAGGATGAATATTCAGCTTGTGCATCAGCATGGATGGGACTGGAGGAGAATATGCTAAGTGAAATAAGTCAAGCAGAGAAAGTCAATTAACATATGGTTTCACTTATTTGTGGAACATAAGGAATAGCATGGGGAATAGCATGACCCAGATTTCAATGGGGAAGGAGTGGTATATGTTTAAGGTGACTACCCAACTTTCTTAGTCTATCATGGGCCTCTCAGAGCAAGGATCTGTTATAGGCTTGTGATAAGGCAGGAAACATTTAATTTTTCAATATAAATTATACTACACTGTCATTTTGCAGATGAGGACAAAGACAAAGAACTGCCTGAACTACCCAAGAGCACTCACATAGATTATGGTGGAGTTGAGGTGAGAGCTTTGGTCCACGGAGGCAAAGCTACTTCCACACTGAACTTCAAGTCCTGCCCAAATGGTAGATTATAATTACAAAAGATATTAGAAGGAAGAAGAGAGGGAAAGGAAGGAAGATGGAAAGTAAAAGAGGTAAACTCTAACTTTCCTACTTCACTGTTTTGCCAAAGGGTGGTTTCATAGAGAGGACCAGATAGGATTCACAGAGTGCCCAACCAATAGTTGAGAACTTGGGCCTATTTCATTTTTTAATGAAGATGATGTACTCTTTAGCCTCTTGCAATATCCTTAGCTCTTGCTTCAATGATACAGCCCTAGGTATTCAACAAACTCCTTTTTCAGAACATAGCTCTCTTATAGTGTAGTCTTTTCAAGATTACTCTTGCATGTCATTTCCTAAGGCTTCCTTGCAGACCACAAGGAAGCTCACTAACCCTTTGCCACCACTGAGTGAAATAAAAATCACTCCCTCAACTGCACTCTCTTTCTCTCTCTCTCTCTCTCTCCCTCCCTCCCCCCAACTAGTCTTCCCTTTCATTTCTCTGCATAGCGGTTGAAATTTAGTGATATATGAGGTTCTCCTAAGAACCCCCTCAAACCACACTCTCCCGACAGCACAGGGAGACAAGTGAAGGTTACTCCTCCTCTTCAGACCCTAATCATTCTATGTCGTTCTTTTGAGTTGCTCCTCACTTGGCTGAGGAGGAGAAATGCACTCCTGACCCTCCAAATTCCAAGATTCTTCCTTGGTGCACCCTCCAAGCTTCTATTACAGAGGCTGCTGGAAGAGATGGTTACTAGATCAGTTTGGCCACCTCCTGGCATTTCCTTTCCAGATCTCTTAAAATAGATCAGCCATATGTCAAGTACACGTATGTGTGTGTTGTGTGTATGTGTAGTCTACTTATGGGTCACACACACATTCAGACATATATTTCAGACATTTTCCCCAGCTTTGTCAAGCAAAAAGTTTACTCTGCAACTCTCACTTTCAGTCCCTACCATACCCTGTAAAATGAGTATCTTTTACAGGTAAGGAAATACGTTTAGACACTTGCCCAAGACCATTCAGCTTGCAACTAGTGGAGCTGCAATTTGAACCTGAGGTGCCTGACTTTAGAGCCTATACCCTTTGCACTACAGTTCAAAATGTTCTGGCTCACTAAGTCAATCAAAAAGCCTTTTTTTGTCATTTTCAAGATAAAATATTGGACAATTTTCCAATGAGTTGCACAGGACTGCTTTGAGTCCTGTTGCCAGAGAGATATAGTATCCACAGTCAAACTGTCAAATTGCTGGAACAAAAACAAACAAACAAAATATTATCTGCCAAGGAGTACAGCAACAGATTAAGGGCAGTCATTTCTGTTTTTTTCACAGCATCTGTATGAGCAAGATATTGAGAATATTAACCTTCATTCTATAAACCTCTATCCAGAAAGTTGCCTCATGTTCATCCCAGCTCTTGGGCTCTCTGACCAAAAACATGTCTGGTTACAGTCAGTGAGATCTTGAGACCTCTAGAAACTACAGGAGGCACTCCCAGGACACAAGGAGGTTAGGATCCCCATGTTTCCATTATAGCAGCCAGGGGGCCCACAAAAAATTCATACATCTTCCCCCCTAAACTCCAGGAGTCTGACTACTCCCACTGCGGTCCTTTTTCCTCACCCAGCCAGTCAAAGTCCCACCTTAATCCTTCCAAAACAAATCCAATGTCTTTCACCCCAAACTGTTCTTCTGCCATCACACCCTTTCTAAATGAATGGTACACCAGAACTGGCTACATAACTTGTGAGTTTGGTACAAAATGCAAATATAAGATGCCTTATTCAAAAACCATTAAGAATTTTAAGACAGCAATAGCACAACATTAAACCAAGCTCCAGGCCCTGTAGGACTTTAATTAAGTTCTTCAACTGCCCTGTTAGCAGCGTTTATTGCCTTCTCATCTATTGCCCCCCCCCACTTCACTGTGAAGAGAATGTGCCTTAATTTTGTGTCCTGAGGCTAGCTCCATGGACTTTCAATAAGGATTGAAAGAATGAATAACAGAACAAGAAGAGTGCCACAGGTCTTCCAGAACCTTGACACTTCAAGGTCATTCTGCCTTTGGAGAACAGAAGGAGGAGAGCAGTCCACCTGGATGTTTGCTGGGACAGGACCCTGTTAGGGGGATATGAAGCATGCCCATGAAGCCAGGCCTGGGAATTACCATCCACCAGTCACTCCAACCAGAAATTAAGACTTTTCAACTCTTCTGACTGCCCTCTCCATGCTCTTTACTCTAACATGCATAATAAACTACTATATTCTGTCAATTCTAGTTCCTTAAAAGTACTCAAATCTGGCTTTCTCTCCTCACTGCCAATACCTCTCTTCAGGCCTGAATCATTTTCTACTTGGTGTATTAGTTAGGGTAAAGGGCTGAGCTGCTGTAATAGAGATTCAACAATGCAGCGATCAGAGTTTGAAACCAGATTTGTCTCACTCCAAAGCACAGGTTCTTAACCTATAAGGGTATTTTCTAAGAAGTTGAAAAGTTCTTAGAAGAAAGAATGGAAGAGTATATTATTCAGGACTCTTTTGGATGTAAGTGATAGAGTCTAAAACTAAAAAAGGAGGGGAGGAATGGATTGGTCCCCATAATGGGAGAGTGCAAAAGATAGTATTTTCAGGAACCAGCTAGATCCAGGGCTTTGAACAATGTTATCAGGGACCCAACTTTGACTCTGCTTTTCTTTGCTTATTGGTCTCACTCCTTTCTATTGCAAATAGCTTTCTTTAGGCAGCAATAGAAGACAAACTACAAGAGCAGCTCTGGCTCACATGACCCAAAACCTGGTCCTCGTCTTTGCTGTCTTAGATACTTAATTTGACCAGAGTCAGGATTTGAACCTCAGGAAAGCCAATTATGTCAGTCTGGAGGCACAGGTGTTGTAGCAAGCTATAGGCCATGTCTACTTCTCTGACTGAGCAGTGGTCACTAGTGCCCTCCGGTAAGTGTGAGCATACTTCTCCCTTAGACTCTGACTCCCTGTCCCTGGCAGACTTCCTGGCAGGCTACTGTGCTCTTTGCCTTCTCTCAAGGTAGCTCAAGTTTCCAGTGTCGGTGACCCTTGACACTCCTGACGCTCCTGTTTATTCATTTCATTTCATCTCTATGGAAGAATACTGTATAAGGCACATTCTCTGCTCTTAAGTTGCTCACAGTGTAGTGGGGGCAAATGAATGAGAAAACAATAAACTTCACTACAGAGCTGTTGAAGGTCTTACTAAAGTTACATAGAAGGAACAGTTGGGAATGCCCAACATGATGGGGTCCTGGGCTGTTGTAACACTGACAATGCTGAGTTGTTAGCATGTATTCTACTGTCTGTTCCCTTATAAGAATGGAAGTTTTTAAAAGGAAAGGACATATCCTACTTCCCTCTTTATCCCTAACATGTAATACTCAGTATGGACATAGTAAATGTTTGATCCAAATAAATGAGGATAAGAATATAAGATGGAGGGATTTCCTAAATGCCCACTAAAATAAAGGCTCTGTGATGGAGGTGAGAGAAACACAAGGATGATTAGCTTCTTGTTCTTACAGGTCCAGAGGAGTGGGTTCTTAAAAAGTTAGCTGAGACTTCTTAAGAAGTGGACTGTTGTATCTAAAGACCAAAAGTTCTCTCCTATTAACTCCTAAAAGAATGGAGCTTGAGCCAGTAAACTCATTACCCTTCTCTGCCCTGCAATTGAACAGACAAATAACTCTTTAGTTAGTCATTATGCTCTGATCAGAGTAATACAAGAGGGTGGATTGAGTTTGTTCCCCAGTTGTAACATTTGTGAAATTCAACCACAAGCCCACTTATTAATGGTAATTAGTGGTCTATAAATAAAGCACAATCCTTTAGATACAGAAACCAAGCCATGAGCTTGTTTGAAATGTAAACAAGATATTCATGAATTTGTTAATTGCAATTCCCTGTTTGGCCTTTGGCCAACCTTCATTCCCTGGAAGTGGCCACTGATTGAAATGTTACATGTCCTCTGATGATGAGTCCTGGGGGCTCAGAATCTAGCATTTGCGGGTATATAGTCCAAAAGCCTAGTACCTTCTTATCCAAATATTTATTGAGTTCCTGCAGTGTTTGGGTCAATGGGTTATCCAAATGAGAATACAGCAAAACTCCAGGAAGGTGAGAACCTAAATTTTGCTGTTAGATGTGGATCCAAATATTAGGGGTGCCCAGTGGAACCAAAAAAATACCCCAGGGATCTCTAAAGGTAGAGGGGTAGAGGGGAAAGAAGACTTTTATTTATTTTTTTTTTAATTTTCTTATTTAATTTACTTGAAGGAAAGAGACAGCAAAGTGAGAGAGAGCATGAGCCGGTGGGGGGGGCGGTGGCGGGAATGAGGCAAAGGGAGAGGGAGAAGCAGGATCCCCAAGGAGCAGAGAGCTGACAGCACAACACACTACAGGGCTTGGTCCCAGGACCCTGGGATCATGACCGAGCCAAAGGCAGAATCTTAACCAACTAAGCCACCCAGCCTAGTGGATTCATTTGACCCAGTGATGTCTCCATGTTGACTGCTAAATTTTAATTCTTGCTAAAATATTATAATACTTTTTATTTTCCTTATTTCTTGACTGATTTTTCTTGGGATTCAAGGTTCAAAGAGACACATACATTTTCTAAGAAATGCTAGGAAAGAATATCAGCATGGAAATGCTAGGTAGTTCTGAGTAGCCCACTGTATCCCTTGGGATGTATGTTGTCTAATTCTCCAAAGTCTACAACAGCCTTGCTTTTTTCTCCCCTAAATTTAGAGGAATGTTAGATATCATTTATCATTTTCTCTTCAGCTATATGTCTGCCTGGCCCCAAACATATTTCAGACTTGCCTCTGGGTTTAGGGGGATGAAGGCCAGGGACATCTGAAAAGACATAGGCAAGAGCAATAGCTGCTTTGAATCTAGATCATGGGGAAATATTGCTGAAACATCACTGGATAGCAAGCTAAGATGTTTCCCATTTACTCAGTGGGAAGCTATCAAAGGTTTTTTTTTTTTTTTTTT
>NC_081558.1:94071280-94071843 GCF_022355385.1 Mustela nigripes
GCTGCTCTCCTTGGTATTGAAACTGCACTCCTTGGTAGGTGAACTTGGTATTGTCTGGATTTCTTGTTGATCTTCTGGGGAGGGGCCTGTTGTAGTGGTTCTCAAGTGTCTTTGCCCCAGGTGGAATTGCATGCCCTTACCAGGGGCAGGGGTGAGTAATCCGCTAGGGTTTGCTTTCAGGAGCTTTTGTTCCCGAGCGCTTTCCGTAGAGTTCCGGAGGACGGGAATACAAATGGCGGCCTCCTGGTCTCCGGCCCGGAGGAGCCGAGAGCCCAGGGCCCCACTCCTCAGTGCACCCTCAGAGAACAGCGCCCTGTTACTCATGTCTGCCTGACCTCCGGCCGCGCTCCAAGCTCACCGAGCCTGTGGCTGGTTCAAGGTAACACCGAGCTGTGAGCTTACTGTCAGCTCTGTCTCTGTAGCCGGCTTTCCCATTCCAATACCCACAAGCTCTGCGACACTCAGACACCCCCGATCCTTCTGTGACCCTGCGGGACCTGAGGCCACGCTGACCCCGCGTGGGCTTCGCCCCGGTTTAGCCTCTGGAGCGATGTCCCTCAGCA
>NC_081558.1:94071943-94103743 GCF_022355385.1 Mustela nigripes
CCAATACCCACAAGCTCTGCGACACTCAGACACCCCCGATCCTTCTGTGACCCTGCGGGACCTGAGGCCACGCTGACCCCGCGTGGGCTTCGCCCCGGTTTAGCCTCTGGAGCGATGTCCCTCAGCGGAACAGACTTTTAAAAGTCCTGATTTTGTGCTCCGTTGCTCCGCCGCTTGCCGGGAGCCGACCTCCCCCCCCCCCCCGGGGTCTATCTTCCCGTCGCTTCGGATTCACTTCTCCGCTTGTCCTACCTTTCAGAAAGTGGTAATTTTTCTGTTTCCAGAATTGCTGTTCTTCTTCTCTTCGATCTGCTGATGGATTTTCAGGTGTTTGCAATCTTTAGATAAGCTATCTAGCTGATCTCCAGCTAGCTAAAGTAGTCTCAGCCTGCTACTTCTCCGCCATCTTGACTCCTCCCCTGAAGATTATTCCTCTTAATAGAAAAAGTAGAGGTTTTGTTAATACACAAATTGTGGAAAAGTCAGCAGGTGAAGCATTACCTTATAAGTGGCTTATCTTGCCAATAAGAGAAATATTTAGGCTATGGGTCTTATGCTTATATGGTTCTAAGTCATTTAAATTGGTGTGTATCCTTCCTAACTTGACCTTCTGCAGGATGTTGACATCTGGGTAGTTTTCCAGGGCATCTGCACAAAGGGCCTCCCTTTCTGGGTTGTTCTTGTTACTTCTGGGTGAGTTTCTCCCAAAGAAACAGTGTACTCTATTCTCATATCTGGTCCCCAGTGGAATCATGGGGCTCTTAGATCTGAGTTCTAAAAACTGAGGTTCCTGCTGAATGTTATAAGATTCTGGTCTGGGGCATAAAAGTTGAAGCTTTAGGAATAAAATGCTAGTGTATGTGTAGCTTGGGAAGGTTCTGCAAAGCTGGGCAACACATTGCCCAAAGACATTCAGTCTGTGATCCTGGACTCTAAGGTTGAGCTCCATCTGATTTCAGGTAGAGCTAACCTCATAGGTGACTGGATACCGTAGTGAGACCCTAAAGCTTGAAGTAATGGTACATTGTCCAAGGCAGGAGCTTCTTGGTTGCTTGAGACCTGCTGTTGTTTTTAAGTTTAGCATTTATTTAGCTTTATGACTCACCCTACTGCCTTTAGTATAAAGCTGTGGCCACACTGGTTTCCTCATGTTCATTACTCCTTAGCTGAGGCAGCCTACATGGATTGAAGGGAGGGTCAAGAGGATCTGGCCACTCTAGGGACCCTGGCCTCCTCTTGTCATTTTGTTATTATTGCCTCAGGGAATTGGGCAGAGATCCTGATCACAGGACCCCTAAAGGACAAAGGTAGACCACATTTAGATGAAAGTATTTGCCTGAAATCTGTTTAGATGGTATGACATCAGTAAGGGGAAAAAATGAGGAAGTTTTTCATCTCACTGCATTTTTTGCAGCTGCAGTGGTATATATGTTCTGGTGCCTGGGTGCGGCTTACTTGTCCAGGAGTAAATGATGTGGTATCAGACTTTCTGCATGCTTCTCTATCTTCCATCAATAGATTAGGAGTATTTTTAGGGCAGGGACACTGTTTTCTTTGTCTTAAAATCACGACAGCCCCCTGTGAGTGTGGGGCCTTGGGCAATTTCCTCAATTATTCCAAGTCTTGGTTTCCTCATCTGTAAAATGGGGATGATAATAATAGTTCCTACCTCACAGTGTCATTTTAAAGATCAGTGCATGTTGAATGAATTATACAATGAATAAAGTGTATTTTCCTTCCATTTTTATTCCTTTTCAAGTATTTGAAGCGGGATGGTCTTAATGTTGTCAAGCCATGTGGGATTATGTGCAGTGGTCTGAGTTCTCCTGTCAGGCGTGGTTGGCGAGAGAAGCCAGATACTCAGTCTTCCTTGACCTCCCCACTCTTCCCTCTCCCACCTGGATCCTCACATGTTGGGAGTTGGGTAGGGGTGGGGAAACCCCATGCTGCTGAAAAACTGCCTTTAAAGTCTTTGGAACCAAAGGCAAGGAGCCAGAATCAAAGATTACCTTGTTTTTTGGAGTGTATCACTGGCTATTGTCCCCATCAAACAAAGCCTTTTCATCAGAGGTTCTTTAAAACACTTTTTTTCCCTCTTTTATTTTGCTTTGAAATAAGCTGGGCAACAATTAATTTCAGAGAGAGAGAGAGAGAAAGATAATTCAACAAGGATCTATTACTACTCTCAGCTTCTATTGCTGTAATGAAAATCTATTTCCTTTCCCTTTTGTGTCCCATATAATTTAATGCCCATTTTATTAATGGTCTGAAATAATTACGGAACCCTTTGTGATTCTCAAGTATGTTTCATTTAATTGTGCAATAAATGCCTAATCTCTTCCTCCATCTGAAGCTATTATGGCGTTAAAATTAACAATTATGCAGCAATGCGCCGGGGTCCATAGAAATCACTCCAGATAACTAGACATATATAAATCATTCATGAGAACAATTTCTGAAAAGAGACGGAAGGGAAAAAAATTGTGTTGAAAATGACATTGGGAAGCCAAGGGCCCAGCCTGTAAGAAGATAGTAACACCTTTAAAAAATCTTTTTTCTTTCCTTTTTTGTTATTATTATTTTATTAATTGTGTATGTGGCATAGCCCCCACCCCCCCCACACACTTCTATTAGCCTGACAGATATTTTCAGAATTAATTAACTGTTAGCTCTGAGGATAAATTGTTCATTATCAATTTCCCCCCCTCTTTCTTTCTTTCCTTTTATAGTTTTTCTTTTTCTTTCAGGCCAGCAATTACACTCCCTGCCTTTCTCCAGCAGCTCCTGTTCTGCACAGCTATCCAAATGGGGAAAGCGCTTTTTCTTTCAGCCCTATTCACTTCTCCTCTTCTCCCTTTTGTGGGATTTAATAACCATGGCTGATAGGCTCATGCTGGACAGAGAGGTTAAGTTTGTTGTCTCAGCACTTTGCTGACAGGGGACAGTGCAGGAATTCTGGAACTTCTAGCCAGCCCCGAGGGGCTGCCTACAGCCTGGCCCACACAGGCATAACCTCTAAATAGTGTTCAGAAACCCTGAAGCCCCAAACACCCTGCTTACCTAAGAACACTTCCATCAGTGCTGCTAGAGCCTGCCTCCATCTTTTAAAAACATTCCTGAGTCGGAAGAGATTCTCACCAGATATCCTCCAGCTCACACCCTCCTGTAGCATAGGCATGGGCATGCACACATACACACAGAGACACATGCGCATTCATGCATGGTATGAAGCAGTGGAGCAGGTCAGAGAACCAAGTGCCCACAGGGTAGGCAGGAAATACAGGTAAGTATTTCTGGTGGGACGGGGCTGTGGCACACTGAAGATCCCATGCCCTGCCTGGAGGGGGCAGCTGTTACCCAACTTCCAAGGATTGCTGCCTTTTGGGAATATGGGCAATGTAGTCAACTCTTCTGATATTTCAAGAAAAACCTGAAATTTCACATGGAAACTACCAACTAATTGTTGACAATGAATTTAGAAAAATTTAAAACAGCATGGGCTAAATAGGCAGGAGGAAGGCTGGCCAGGGCTACTGCTTTGGGGACCCTGTTCTAAAGGATTGATTGTTCCTAGAAGGGAGAGGCTAAGCATGCTGTCCCTTGGCGTCCATGCTTTGCAGGGTCCAGGCTGAAGTCATTTGGGTCTGAGAAATGCCTGAGGTTGTTCTGAAGGTTGAACTCTATGAAGGAGGTACTTACTGGTTGGGGGGTGGGGGAGGGTTGTCACATTTGATTTCCTTTAAAGTGTCACCAATTCTAAAGCATTAATTTAAGCACTGAAGAATCACCAGTGTTGTAGTTAAGAGGGACAGGTACATCTGCTTATGTTCCTGATGATTTCACAAGTGATTTGGCTAAGTATTGATTGAGAGCTCATGAATTTAGAGTTCAGATGTGTTTGGTGTAATGGTGCCAGAAATAAGCTGCATTGAGGAAAGTTAATGTTTCCTGAAAGCATACTAAATATTAGACCCTAATCTATGTAGCTGATATTGGATTAATTCATTTAATCTTCTTTGTAACCTTATTAGGTAGGTACTATTATCATCCCCATTTTGCAGGTGAATAAATGGAGATGTTAAGGAATAGACACCAGATAATTTAGCACAAATAGCAAAGGCAAGATTCAAACCCATGACCACCTGACCCCAGAGTTTAAGCTCTTAACCATTGCGTTAAAATTCTTCCTTGCTTGGCAGTTGGTAGAACTGAGCAAGACTGAACACAAAAATAGGGTGTAACTGGAGAAAATTCAGCAAATAATAGCAATAAAAACACAGAGCTAAACAGTTCCTAAAATGTTTTAATATTCATTACCTAATCAAGAGACAAATTTTAACTACTGTGAACAACACAGTGGTAAACATCTCAGTATCATTGTACCTCTTCTTCATATACTGTCAAGATTATTTTCTTAAACTTAACTAATTAAATGTTTTATCAAAATATATGAACATTTATAAGGAACTTAAATATATATTGTTGAATTGCCCTCCAGATAATTTGTATGTACAGTGCCACCAACAGAGCCATCATCATCATTTTTACTGGCTGTGTAGTATTCCCCCACAAGGTAGCAATAAGCTAATGTCCAACTTCATGGTTTTATCTGGATTTTATTTAAATCTTTCTTCTCAAACTAACTCTGATTCTTTTTCTCAAGTTTAAGTGGATCACAACCTTGATTCATGCTGAAATGAAACTCTCTCCCAGAATAAAACCACTTATGGCACTTTGGGACATAAAGAAAGTCTGACAACCACATCCTTTTGAAGATTCTTGTACTATTTCAGTATTTTTTAGATAACTTATATGAATAAAAGGGTAGGAGTTAGATGCCTTCTTAGTGTTTCCATCTAGCTATTTTATAACAGTCTTTGTCTCTTTTTGTAAGGACTACCCCTGGTTTTCTCCTCCAGCAAAAAGAAGCCTCTTGCTTGCACATTTGTGTGTATGTAGCTCGGAGCCACCTGTAGAAATGTTTTAATTCAGAATTTTGTGATTTTTCTGGTCAATGGGATCTATTCAACAAAAAGTTTTTGAATTTTTTTATTAAATTCCTGACTCAGATTTCTAACTGTATGTTTCACTTAAAGCTAAAATGTCTTATAAGGAAGCACATTAACTGTTTCAACAGAACATTCACTTTTAAACAATAAATCATATGGGACTGCTTTAAGTTGAAGAATATCTACTCACCCCTGAAGACTTTTAAAAATAGGATAATAATAAAAATTGACATTTATTGAGCACTTATGATCTGTGAGGCACTGGGCTTTGCAAGCATTAATTTATTTGCTTTCATAGTAATCCTCTGAGGCAGAGGTGTTTTAAAAAAAAAAAATCTTTTTTTTTTATCCTGTTTAACAGATAAGGAACCCAAGCTTAGAGCGTTTAAGTAATTTGCCCAAGGTCACATAGGTAGGGAGTGGAAGAGCCTGTATCTTAATTACTGTATTAGAGTGCACAGTGTCTTGATTGGTGTGGAAACAGTCCTGGGGACAAAGACATTGTGACTCCAGGCCACCAAGAATTCTGAAGTGAGTCAGAGGCCCTTAACTACATGTGGCCCATGAACTTTGAAGAGTAGATATGTGGTTTTGAGATCCATTTAATAGCCTGAAGGGGCACCAGAGAATGGACACACCACTACAAAAGCCCTGTGTCTGGGAGTGGGGGGGTGTTTCTCTGAGCCTGCCATGATCTTGGGAATGGTAATATATTCCTCTCAGAGGCAGAATTCAGGGGCAACACGTTATTACCTTTCCTAGCAATTGTTTTGTTTAATTTCCATTTTAAAATTTATTTCCTGTGAGAATGAACTGACTGGAATTCATCTGTGCCAGGGAGGGAAGGTGAATTTCTTATTAACTCTCCTAGGTAATGGGCAGCTGCACCTCAGGCCCTGGGTCTGAATTACTCAGGACTGGGGAGAGCGAGGGAATGCTCAGAGAGTGCAACTGATGGAGGCAGCCCAGCTGGGAAGCAGTGTGCTGTGGGCCTGGGTAATGGGGACTGGAAGGCAGCACCCTGGATGAAGTTTTATACAAAAATCTAGATCAGGCAACTCCTTCAGTGCAGAGAATCCTGTCTTTCCCCCTGGCTGGAACAGAGGCTATATTAAGGGAAAAATCAAGAAAACACAATTTTAAACAATTGTAAGAATCTTTTTTTTTTTAACTTGAAAAAAATTTTATTTATTTATTTGAGAAAGAGTAAGAGAGATCAGAGAGAGAAAGAGAGAGAGAGAGAGAAGTGGACTCCCTGCCAACCCAGGGCTTAATCCCTGAGATCATCTGAGCCAAAGGCAGACACTTGACTGACTAAGTCATCCAAATGCCCTGTGAGAATCTTTTTTTTTTTTTTAACTAAGTTTATCTCTTTTCCTCTGGCTTGCAGATGTGAAGCTGGTGTCCACTGAAAGTTGAGAATTTGATAAAGGGGCAGAGATATGGAAAAAGTGAGGGCACCTTGCTCATCCCTCTGTTAATGTATTTTAGTAGGATCCTGGGCAGGGGGACCTATCTTCAGATGTGGTCTTTCCTACTCCTCTCCCTGATCTCCTTATTCCTGGACAAGCTGGATGGCTCAGACCCTGTAGATTTAAAATCTCAGAGCCTACTCTCTTAGCACTCCCATCCAATGAGCAGCCAAGTGTTGTTTACCCTCCCTCACCATGTACCTGGTGTCTGGCCCTTTCGTTCTGCATCTACTGCCTACACTTTGTTTCAAGCTCTCATTCCCTCCTTCAGGGGATCTCATCACGAGTCTCCTGCCTTTAGCCCATGGCCTCTGGGACTTTTCTGCTGTTAACAGAGTCATCTTCCTAATATGTGGCTTTGGTGATGTCATGCTCCTTTAAAACCTTTGATAGCAGAGAAATTAAGGAGTCAATCCCATTTACAATTGCACCCAAAACCATAAGATACCTAGGAATAAACCTAACCAAAGAGGCACAGAATCTATGCTCAGAAAACTATAAAGTACTCATGAAACAAATTGAGGAAGACACAAAGAAATGGAAAAATGTTCCATGCTCCTGGATTGGAAGAATAAATATTGTGAAAATGTCTATGCTACCTAAAGCAATCTACACATTTAATGCAATTCCTATCAAAGTACCATCCATCTTTTTCAAAGAAATGGAACAAATAATTCTAAAATTTATATGGAACCAGAAAAGACCTCGAATAGCCAAAGGGATATTGAAAAAGAAAGCCAACGTTGGTGGCATCACAATTCCGGACTTCTAGCTCTATTACAAAGCTGTCATCATCAAGACAGCATGGTACTGGCACAAAAACAGACACATAGATCAATGGAACAGAATAGAGAGCCCAGAAATAGACCCTCAACTCTACAGTCAACTAATCTTCGACAAAGCAGGAAAGAATGTGCAATGGAAAAAAGACAGCCTCTTCAATAAATGGTGCTGGGAAAATTGGACAGCCACATGCAGAAAAATGAAATTGGACCATTTCCTTACACCACACACAAAATTAGACTCAAAATGGATGAAGGGGGCGCCTGGGTTGCTCAGTGGGTTAAGCCGCTGCCTTTGGCTCAGGTCATGATCTCAGGGTTCTGGGATCGAGTCACGCATTGGGCTCTCTGCTCAGCAGGGAGCCTGATTTCCTCTCTCTCTCTCTGCCTGCCTCTCCATCTACTTGTGATTTCTCTCTGTCAAATAAATAAATAAAATCTTAAAAAAAAAATGGATGAAGGACCTCAATGTGCGAAAGGAATCCATCAAAATCCTTGAGGAGAACACAGGCAGCAACCTCTTCGACCTCAACATCTTCTTAGGAACAATGCCAAAGGCAAGGGAAGCAAGGGAAAAAATGAACTATTGGGATTTCATCAAGATAAAAAGCTTTTGCACAGCAAAGGAAATAGTTAACAAAACCAAAAGACAACTGACAGAATGGGAGAAGATATTTGCAAACGACATATCAGATAAAGGACTAGTGTCCAGAATCTATAAAGAACTTAGCAAACTCAACACCCAAAGAACAAATAATCCAATCAAGAAATCGGCAGAGGACATGAACAGACATTTCTGCAAAGAAGACATCCAGATGGCCAACAGACACATGAAAAAGTGCTCCATATCACTCGGCATCAGGGAAATACAAATCAAAACCACAATGAGATATCACCTCACACCAGTCAGAATGGCTAAAATCAACAAGTCAGGAAATGACAGATGCTGGCGAGGATGCGGAGAAAGGGGAACCCTCCTACACTGTTGGTGGGAATGCAAGCTGGTGCAGCCACCCTGGAAAACAGCATGGAGGTTCCTCAAAATGTTGAAAATAGAACTGCCCTATGACCCAGCAATTGCACTATTGGGTATTTACCCTAAAGATACAAACGTAGTGATCCAAAGGGGCACATGCACCCTAATGTTTATAGCAGCAATGTCCACAATAGCCAAACTATGGCAAGAACCTAGATGTCCATCAACAGATGAATGGATCAAGAAGATGTGGTATATATACACAATGGAATACTATGCAGCCATCAAAAGAAATGAAATCTTGCCATTTGCGACAACATGGATGGAACTAGAGCGTATCATGCTTAGCGAAATAAGTCAAGCAGAGAAAGACAACTATCATATGATCTCCCTGATATGAGGAAGTGGTGATGCAACATGGGGGCTTAAGTGGGTACGAGAAGAATAAATGAAAGAAGATGGAATTGGGAGGGAGACAAACCATAAGTGACTCTTAATCTCACAAAACAAACTGAGGGTTGCT
The DNA here is from genome assembly GCF_022355385.1 of Mustela nigripes. NCBI lineage: Eukaryota > Metazoa > Chordata > Mammalia > Carnivora > Mustelidae > Mustela > Mustela nigripes. The sequence continues at coordinate 94,080,706 of NC_081558.1, forward strand.
GGGGGGAGGGGGTTTGGGAGAAGGGGGTGGGATTATGGACATTGGGGAGGGTATGTGCTTTGGTGAGTGCTGTGAAGTGTGTAAACCTGGTGATTCACAGACCTGTAACCCTGGGGATAAAAATATATGTTTATAAAAAATAAAAAATTTTTTAAAAAAGGAGAAAAAGTAAATGGCTCTCTGGTTAGATTCTGGTGAGTTGTCGAGATTCACAGAAGACTGAAAGATGAGAAAAGATAATGTGGAATGAAATAAATGTTCTGTAACATGAATATATATTTAGAAACCTGGAAGTAATGGTGATGAGTACAAAACTGGAAAAATTGGCATAGTGGACTAATCTCATTTTTAATTTTTTATGCCTTAATTTTAATTTTTGATGTTTCATTTTTTCTTTTATATTTCTGTAAAAATCCAGATTCCTGTTTTTCACACCATCTTCCTATTGTTTTTGCACTTTCTGGCGCTGATATAAAATGGGAGAGGAAGAAAAAAAAAAAAAAAGAGGAATAATCTTCAAGCCAGTGGTAAGAGAAACTGAATTCTAACAGAGATGTAGAGATAGTATGAGAACACTTTCAAATCCATATAAACTATATAGAAAAGACTTAAGAAAACAGAGGAGCAAATGCCAAACAATTTTACCAATTGATAATTTTTATGGAATCATGGAAAATGGAAATGTGTCAAGAAATTAGAGATAGCTATATATGGTCTCAATTTTGACTAAGAAGGCAGATTCTGGAAACTGTAAATCAGTTATTTTTCCTTGCCTTTTTCCACACTCAAAAGTTCTAAATTTGTTTTTTAGCTTGAAAAGAAACTAATAAAGAAATTGTTTATTAAATGAAAAACTCTAAAGCAAGAGACTTCCCTTCTAATATCCTGGCAGACTACACATTCCAAAATGCCTTCCCCTTATGATAATACTAGATCCTGAATGTTTTATAATAAGCATATATTTAAACATATAACTGAGCTCAAAATAAGGAGAAACTCTATCTAAATTCAAAAGAGGAGCACCTGGGTGGCTCAGTTGGTTAAGCATCTGCCTTTGGCTCAGGTCCCAAACCCAGGGTCCTGGGATTGAGCCCTGAATTTGACTCTCCCTCTGCCTGCTGCTCCCCACTGATTGCACTCTCTCACTATATCTCTCTGTCAATCAAATAAATTAAATATTTAAATAAAATAAAGTCAAAATAAAACACCACAAGCTGAAATTTCATGAAAAAACAACACATAAGTGATAACCAAAAGGAAAATTTTGTGAAGCTGTAAGAGAAAATGCCAATTCAGAAACCAGTGCCTTGGAAATTAACTACTATGCAGGGAAATGGGAAAATAAATCTTTGTCTCAAGAAAATGCAGGAAATATGCCTAAGTATCACAGATCATGCCAAAATCCTTGAAAAAAGTGAAATCATTGGTGAAATAAGGGGTAAAATTATCCATATGCCAAACGAAGGACCCCGGAAGAATTGTTTGCTCTGATGGGGCTATGTAGAAAAGAACAATGGCAGCAATAATAACAATAATCACAGTAATTATATTATTCTTTCCAGAAAATTTCTGTCCTAGGTCCTCACACTCAGATCTGGAGTTCAAGTGGTATAATATTTATATGTCAGCAACCCATTCAGTCTAGAAATTAAAATAGTTCAAAATTTGGGCACCTGGGTGGCTCAATCGGTAAGCGTCTGACTCTTGATTTATCTCAGGTCATGATCTCAAGGTCATGAGATCAAGTCCTGTGTTGGCTACATGCTCAGTACAGTGTCTGCTTGATTTTCTGTCCTTCCTTCTGCCCCTCCTCCCCACTCACGTGACCTCTCTCTAATAAATAAATCTTTTAAAAAGTAGCTCAAAATTTATAACATTCTGTGGCACCTGGTAAAATAAAAGGAAACATTCTCTAATTCCTCAGGGTTCATATAGATTAAATTGGACAAAACATGAACTGACACTTTAAAATGAAAAGAAGAAGAAGGAGGAGGGGAAGAAATGAGTCACCATGAGGGAGAGCCAGCAAAAATAACAAACCATAAATTCAGACATCCCTCCCCACAAGTAAGTCAGTTATTGAAATTTTGGATACAGCTTATAAAGTAACTCTGTATGAAATGTTTTCTAAACATTTCTAAAAAGGAGTTAGACATTTTAAATTATCAAAGAACATGAAACTATAAAAAGGGACTTAATAAAGGAATGGACTAAAACACTAAAATTTAAATGTAATCAATTTTAAAACTCACTGGATGGATTATAAAGCAATTATACATGGCTGAAAATAAAATGTTTGGGAAGATGGATCTTTAAAAAAATTACCCTGGTTACAGCACAGAGAAACAAAGGAAGTAGAACATATAAAAAAGAGGTTAAGAGATATGGAAGGGAAAATATGTTTAACCAGATTTTCAGAATGAGAGAACAGAATGGTAAAGAGGGAAAAATCAAAGACATGAATTTTCTAGACCAGCTATAAAACATGAATCTATACATACAGGAAGCCCAACATATACCAGGGCATATAAGTAAAAAGTTCATGTTTAGATACATTATGGTGAACTTATAAAACACCAAAGATAAATAGCAGATATTAAAAGCATCAACAGAAAGAAATAACCTTCAAAAGAATGGCTGTTATATAAATAGCACACTCTTAAACATCAACAATTAACCCAGAAAACAAGTGAAATGATACTTTCAATGTATTCAGAGAAAACATTTATCAATCTAGAAATGAATACCCAGAAAAACTACTTCAAAAATAAGGACCAAATGAGGGATATAGCTCAGTGGTAGAGCATCTGACTGCAAAAATAAGGACCGAAGAAAGACATTTTCAAATAAAAACATCTTGAAAAAACACTTTCAAACCCATGTTTTAGATTGGATTTCTTATTTGTATGACTTACTATATGTTGGGTTTTCTGTATTTGTAGATTCATGTCTAATTTTCATTCACTTGAAGGTGATCTTCCATTTCTCTATGGCTTGTTTTAAAATTTTCTCTTTACCTTTGATGTTTTTTAATTTCACTAGGAAGTGAAGAAGGAAAAAATACCTGACATGTAGGAAGAGATGTTGAGTAAATAAATTAGTTAATATGTAAATAAACCTAGAAAATACTGATTCTATGAAATGATGATAGTGATAATGATGTTTAATTTGTGAGATGGAGAAAAAAGCATGAAACATAGTTAAATGTTCAACATTAGTAGCCTACACGTCAGGAATGGGTGATCAGAATTACTGTTCTAAGTACTAGGAGGAGAGAATAAAATAGAAATGGAATATTTAGCTTTCGAGCCTTTGGAGATAAAAAGAATGTGTGAGGTATACTTTCACTGAGCAAAAAGAAGACAAGCAAGGAAGGAAAGAAGGAAATAAGAAAGGAAAGACAAATGGAAAAAAAAATACAGCAGAAATTGTCAAAGATTATGAAGAGTCTGAGATTTTACTCTACTTATAAGCTGGTAAGTTAGCCTGCCACAGTTTCATGGATTCTGGTAGAAGACATGTGACTTCTGGATCAAAAACAAGAGATGATTTGCTACTCGCAGCAGTAACAGTAGCCAGTTTATCAACAATTTTGTGCCTGTTCTCCAAACCAAAATTCCCATAGCATGACAGGAAGATGACCAAGTGATACTTGCACATGAAACAGGTTGTTTGTATCACAGACAGAACACTGAGCCTAGGAAACCTGAATCTTTGGTGATGGATACTAATCATTCTAGCTTTTTGCTCGGGAGAGAAAAACCATTTCCATCTTCTAAAGTTGTAAGTAAAACTGCCATTTTTTCCAGAGGGAAACACTCTTTATCTTCTGGGGCTATTCACTATACAAATGTCCTTGAAATGATAGTTTGGAACAAAAAGCACTCAACAAATCTCTGGAAAGATATGCAGAAACAGAAGTAAAATTGTCTCCCAGTGGTAATAAGTCCAAATATATTAGCAATCACAAAATATATTTATCAATTAAATACAGAGGTTATCACACTAAATAGAAAAAAAATCTAACCAGTGTTATTTATTTACAAGAGAAGAAGCATTATACATGATTCACAGGGCTGAAAGTAAAAACATGGGAAAGAACATCAGAAGAAAATTCAAAACAAAAGTAAGCCAGTGTAGCTATAGTAATACCAAATGAAATAGATGTTAACACATAAAAAAATTTACTAGGGTCATATATCACTACATAATAATGAAAGATTTGATTCAACAGGAAAATATAACATACACCTAGAAAAACATACTCAAATTATATAAATCAAAAACTTATAGAACTATAAAAAGAAATTGATAAATATACTATCATAGATGCAGATTGTGTGACATCATCAATTAAAGATACGTCAAGCAGATTCAAACATACATGAGTGTATGAAAGATACAAATTATCCAATTAATAAAATTAATTTTGGAATTATTGAAAGAAAATGACATTGGTGCAGAGACTGCCAAATAAACAAAGAAAATAAAAGAGAGAGCTCAAAAACAGATCAATGCATACCTCGAAACTTTGTATATGATTAAGATGGTTATGATAATCACAGGGAAAGGGAGGACTATTCAGTAAATTCAATCCCTCTCTATATACACACAAAACTTAAAATGAATTAAAGATGAAAAATTTGAAAACTTTACATATATATTTTATTTAGAATCAATTAGCCAAGATATAGTATATACTTAGTTTCAGATGTAGAGCTCAGTAACTCATCAGTTGCACATCCAGTGCAATTATTATTATTATTATTAATATCCAGTGCTCATACCATCATGTGCCCTCCTAAATGTCCATCACCCATTTATCCCATCCCTAGACCCACCCTCCTCCAGCAGCCCTCAGTTTGTTTCCTATAATTACGAGTCTCTCATGGTTTGTCTCCCTCTCTGATTTCTTCCCATTCAGTTTTCCCTCCCTTCCCCTATGATCCTCTGTGCCATTTCTTATATTCCACATATGAGTGAAACTGTATGATAACTATCTTTCTCTCACTGACTTATTTCACTCAGCATAATACCCTCCAGCTCCATCCACATCAATGTAAATGGCTAAGTATTCATCCTTTTTGATGGCTGGGTAATATTTGTGTGTGTGTGTGTGTGTGTGTGTGTGTGTGTGTGTGTGTGTGTATCAAGTCTTCTTTATCCATTCATCTGTTGATGGACATCTGGGCTCTTTCTACAGTTTGGCTATTGTGGACATGGCTGCTATAAACATTGTGGTGCAAGTACCCCTTTGGATCACTACATTTGTATCTTTGAGGTAAATACCCAGTAGGGCAATTGCTGGGTCATAGGTTAGCTCTATTTTTCACTTCTCAAGAAACCTCCATACTGTTTTTCCAAAGTGTCTGTACCAGCTTGCATTCCCACCAAGTGTTTCCCTTTCTCCACATCCTCACCAACAAGGTTCTCCACATCCTTGCTGTTTCCTGACTTATTAATTTTAGCCATTCTGACTTGTATGAGGTGGTATCTCTTTGTAGTTTTGAATTGTATTTCCCTGATGTTGAGCATTTTTTCATGTATCTATTGGTCATTTGGATGTCTTCTCTGAAGAAATATCTGTTTGTGCCTTCTGTCCATTTCTTGTCTGGATTATTTGTTCTTTAGGTGTTGAGTTTGGTAAGTTCCTTATGGATCTTGGATACTAGCCCTTTATCAGGTATGTCACTTGCAAATATCTGCTCCCATTCTATAGATTATCTTTTAGTTTTGTTGACTGTTTTCTCTGCTGTGCAAAAGCTTTTTATCCTGATGGAAGTCCCAATAGTTCATTTTTGCTTTTCCTTCCCTTGCCTTTAGAGATGTATCTAGCAGGAAGCTGCTGCAGCTGAGGTCCAAGAATCTGCTGCCTGTGTTCTCCTCAGGGTTTTGAGGATTCCTGTCTCATATTGAGGTCTTTCATCCATTTTAAGTCTATTTTTGTGTGGTGTAAGGAAATGGTCTAGTTTCATTCTTCTGCATGTGGCTGTCCAATTTTCCCAACACCATTTGTTCAAGAGCCTGTCTTTTTCCCATTGGATATTCTTTTCTGCTTTGTTGAAGATTAGTTGACCACAGAGTTGAGGGTCCATTTCTGGGCTCTCTATTCTGTTCCATTGATCTGTGTGTCTGTTTTGTGCCAGTACCATACTGTCTTGATGATGGAAGCTTTGTAATTGAGCTTGAAGTCTAAATTGCGATGCCTCCAGCTTTGGCTTTCTTTTTCAACATTCCTCTGGCTATTCAGGGTCTTTTCTTGTTCCATACAAATTTTATGATTATTTGCTCCAGCTCTGTGAAAAATGTCAGCAGTATTTTGGTAGGGGTTGCACTGAATGTATAGATTGCTCTGAGCAGCACAGACATTTAACTATTTATTCTTCCAATCCATGAATATAGAATGTTTTTCCATTTCTTTGTGTTTTCCTCAATTTCTTTCATAACCATTCTATTAGTTTTTAGACTACAGATCCTTCACCTCTTTGTATTAGGTTTGTTCCAAGGTACCTTATGGAAACAAATGGAAATGAAAACATAATTGTTCAAAACCTTCGGGATGTAGCAATGGCAGTCCTAAGAGGTAAGTACACAGTAATACAGCCTGTCTCAAGAAACAAGAAAGATCTCAAATACACAACCTAACGCAACACCTAAAAGAGTTGGAGAAAGAACAGCAAATAAAGCCTAAACCCACAGGAGAAGCCAAATAATAAATATCAGAGCAGAAATCAATGAGATAGAAACCAAAAGAATATTAGAACAACCTAATCAAACAGATTAGGAGCTGGTTCTTTGAAAGATTTAATACAATTGACAAATCCCTAACTAGACAAAAAGAAGAGAAAGGTCCCAAATTAATAAAATCATGAATAAAGAGGAGAGATCATGATCAACACAAAGGAAATACAAACAATTCTAAGAACATATTATGATCAACTATATGCCAACAAATTAGGCAATCTTGAAGAAATGGATGCATTCCTAGAAACATATAAATTATCAAAACTGAAACAGGAAGAAATAGAAAATCTGAAAGTACCCATAACCAGCAAGGAAATGGAAGCAGTAATCAAAAATCTCTCAATAACAAGAGTCCAGGGATGGATGGCTTCCCAGGGGGAATTCTACCATTTAAAAAAGAACTAATACTTATTCTTCTGAAGCTGTTTCAAAAAATAGAAATGGAAGGAAAACTTCCAAACTCATTTAATGGGGCCAGCATTACCTTGATCCCAAAATCAGCCAAAGACTCCACTAAAAAAGGAGAATTATAGACCAATATTCCTGGTGAACATGGATGCAAAAATTCTCACCAAAATACTAGCTAATAGAACCCAACAGTACATTAAAAGATTATTCCCCCAACCAAGTGGGATTTATTCCTGGGCTGCAAGGGTTGTTCAACATCCACAAATCAATCAACATGATACATCACATTAACAAAAGAAAGGACAAGAACCATATGACCATCTCAACTGATGTAGAAAAAGCATTTAACAAAACACAGCAAACTTTTTTTTGTTAAAACTCCCCATAGTGTAAGGATAGAAGGAACATACCTCAATATCATAAAAGCCATATACAAAAATCCCACAGCAAATATCATTCCCAGTGGGGAAAGACTGAGAACTTTTCCCCTAAGGTCAGGAACATGGCAGGGCTGCCCACTCTCACCACTGTTGTTCAACATAGTACTAGAAGTCCTAGCTTCAGCAATCAGACAACAAAAGAAAAAAAAGGCATTCAAATTGGCAAAGAAGTCAAACTCTCACACTTCGTGGATGACATGATACTTTATGCGGAAAACCCAAAAGACTCTAACCCAGAATTGCTAGAACTCATATAGTAATTCAGCAATGTGACAGAATATAAAATCAATGCACAGAAATCTGTTGCATTTCTTTTTTAAAAATATTTGTATTTATTTATTTGAGAGAGAGAAAGCAAGTGTGCCTAAGAGGGGGAAAGTCAGAGGGAGAAGCAGACTCCCTGCCGAGCAGGGAGCCTGATGCGAGATTTGATCCTGGGACTCCAGGATCATGACCTGAGCCGAAGGCAGTTGCTTAACCAACTGAGCTACCCAGGCGCCCCTCAGTTGCATTTCTATACACTAACAATGAGACAGAAGAAAAAGAAATTAAGGAATCAATCCTATTTACAATTACACCAAAAACTTTAAAACTTTTAGAAAAAGTATAGGGAAAAGGTTTGACTTTCTTTTTAGTTGATGAAGGTCCCAGCCAAAGCCATGATTTTGTCACTAACCACCCGAATGTCTGTCTATTATCTATACTATTGTATGCCTATAAGAAGTCCAGAGAGTAGGGATGCCTGGATGGCTCAGTCGGTTAAGCATCTGCCTTCAGCTCAGGTCATGATCCCAGTGTCCTGAGACTGAGTCCCACATCCGGCTCCTTGTTCAGGGAAGAGCCTGCTTCTCCCTCTACCTGCCACACCCCCTGCTTGTGCTCTCTCTCCCTCTGACAAATAAATAAATACATAATCTTTAAAAAGAAAAAAAAAACCTACCCAGCTGTCTTCCAAAGTGGCTTTGAGGAAATTCCCTTCTTTGTCTGACAAAACGACATGTCATTTTATTTTTATAAGATTTTATTTATTTGAAGCAGGGAGAACGAGAGGGAGAAGCAGAATTCCCACCGAGCAGAGAGCCAAGCCTGACATGGGGCTTGATCGTAGAACCCTAAGATCAGAATCTGAGCTAAAGGCAGATGTTTAACAGATTGAGTGACCCACGCCCCCCAAGACATATCATTTAATATAAAAATTACCTCCTTGGGGAATTAATAAGTGTTAGCTTTTATTCATATGGTCTTCACAGAATTATCAAGGTCCTAAGTTGTTTAAACCAACTATAGTCTCAGTTCCTCCCTCCCTCCCTCCCTCCTTCCTTCCCTGACTCTCTCCCACCTCCCCTTTAAGGGGTGTGTGTGTGTGTGTGTGTGTGTGTGTGTGTGTGTGTGTGTAATGGAGAGAGAGAGAGAAAGACAGAGATAGAGAGAAAGAGAGACAGACAGAGAAATATATTTTCCTGCATCCAAGCCTCCTTTAGTGATCTGTAGTGTTTTCCTATCTGTTTATGGTCTCTTTTATTTCCTTTTTTAAAATCCCTTTCCTCTTTCTCCTGCTCCCTTGAGAAAATTTGGAGATCAAATAATCTTTTAGAAATTGTTCTGTTATGTTCATCTCTGAGAACATCTAATCCAGATAAAGATATCTAATATAAAATGGAATAAATCAGATTATAAGGTCACTTAAAACCTAATGGGGCAACTTCTTTTCCTATTAACTTGGGAGGGAGGATGATATATTAAACAGTCATATAAATTTGAAAAGGAAACTCAAGAGTTTCCTAAAGAAAAAAGTTTAACTCTAATATTTTGGTTATTTTGGCTCTTCCGAGGAAGAATTTTCTGTTTCCCCTGTAGCTCTAATAAATAATGCACTTGATCTTAGCCAAAAGACCGAGAAGCGATTAATAAATAATAAAATGTTTATCTGTAAATTAAGTTAATGGCCTTGGTTACTAGTTTATAAGATAAGAGATATTCGGGGGCACCTGGGTGGCTCAGTGGGGTAAGCCTCTGCCTTTGGTTTGGGTCATGATCCAAGGGTCCCGGGTTTGAGCCCCGCATCCTGCTTTCTGCTCCCCAGGGAGCCTGCTTCCCTCCTCCCCTCTCTGCCTGCCTCTCAGCCTACTTGTGATCTCTGTCTGTCAAATGAATAAATAAATAAATCTTAAAAAAAAAAAAGATGAGATATTCGAACTTTTAAATGTAATTTTTAAAAAGTATTTTAAATTGGTTTATAAATTCAAATATATTTGAATTGTACTAGAAAAAGTAACAGTCTTATCAAAATGCTTTGGACAAATTAGACTAATTAGATAATATTCATTTAAACTTAACTCTGTCTTCTCCCTGTTTTTACCACTTCATAAAATATAATGTAAGCACAATATTCTAGATTATACAGGTAGAGTTTGTTTTTTAATGATTAAAATTTTTTAAATTTCCTAATTTGGTTTTGTGAGTATAAGTTATTACAAACTGAGATTGCAAAAACGTTTAATTAAATAAGGTTGTAGTAATAGCCATCTTTTAGAAGTATTATGCTAGTAAAATTTTTTAATAATACATCATAAGAACTTAATGTGTAAACTTAAAACTAATTTTCATACCCTTAGTTAGCTTTAAGATCTTGAATTGATATTAATTTTTAAATTGATAAATAACATTTGAATACCTGGACAATATAATTTTCTTTTTCTTTTTTTTTTTTAAGAGAAGGGGGAGTGGAGAAGGGGAGAAAGAGATATGTAATTTCACACCTATCAGAATAGCTAAAATCAAAAGCATAAGAAATAACAAGTGTTGGTGAGGATGTGGAGATAAAGCAACCATTGGTAGAAATGCATGCTGGTGCAGCCACTATGGAAAAAAGTATGGAGGTTCTTCAAAAATTAAAAATAGAAATACCATATGATCCATTAACTTTACCACTGAGTATTTACCCAAAGAAAATGAAAACATTAATTTGAAAAGATATATGCATCCTTATGGTTATTGCAGATTATTTATAATATCCAAGATATGGAAGCAACCCAAGTGTCCATCCCCACATAATGGATAAAGATGTGAGATTGACAGATATGTGGATAGATAGATAGATAGATAGATAGATAGATAATGGAATATCGCTCCACCTTAAAAAAGAATGCAGTCTTGCCATTTGCAAAAACATGGGTGGGACTAAAGGGTATAATGCTAAGTAAAATAAGTGAGAGAAAGACAAATGCCATATTCCACTAATATATAGAACTGAAGAAACAAGTGAACAAAGAAGAAAAGAGACACACCAAAAAAAGACTTAAAGGACAAACTAGTGGTTGCCAGAGGAGAGGTAGGTGGGTGGGTGGATGGGTGAAACAGGTGAATGGGATTAAGAGTATTCTTATGGTGATAAGCACTGAGTAATGTATAGAATTGTTGAATCATTATGCTGTATACCTGAAACTAACATAACACTATATGTTAATTATACTTGAATTTTAAAAAATCATTTAAAAAATAATTTTTGCTCTAAGTTACATCTTTTAAAATGTTTTATATAGCATATATTGCTTCATATTTGTAATCTATAACCTTTTATGATATATATATGTAACATATATAACTTTATATATTGGACATATATGTAACATATAACATATACATATTTCATGAAATATATAACATTATATATGTTTTATATAAAGTTATATATGTAACATATAAAGTTATATATGTAATATATAAAGTTATATAACATATAAAATTATATATGTTACATATATATCATATAAGGCTATAGATATTTCATAATAAGGTTATATCTGTTATATATATTTCATATATAACATTATATATGTTATATATTTATATATTTTATGTATAAAAATACACATTCTTCATTTATTACTTTCTATAGATTTAGTGCTATTTGCCTTTATCCTAAAGAACTTGCTGCAGCATTTTTTATAGCACTGGTCTGCTAACAATAAATTCACCTAATTTTTGTTTGTATGAAAATGTCCTTATTTTGCCCTTATTTTTAAAGAATAGTTTCATTAGATATGAAATTCTTAGGTGATAGTTTTTCTTTCAGTACTTTGAATATGCTGTTCTAATATCTTCTGGCCTCCACTGTTTCTGATAAATCGGCCCTTTGTCATATAATTATTCCTCTTTATATAATGTATTATTTTCTCTAGCTGCCATGAAAAATTTATATTTGCAGTTTAAGTATGATGTGCCTAAAAGTAGTTTTCTTTGTATTTATCCTGGTTATGGTTTGTTAAGCTTTCTGTATCTGTAAATAAATACTTTCCATCAAATCTGGGAAGTTTTCAACCATTGTTTCATAAATATTTTTTCTCTCCCCTTTCCTTCTGGAGCTCCAATGACCATACTACACCACTTCATATTATCTCACAGGTCTCTGAAGTTCTGTTGACTTTTCTTCAATCTTTTTTTTTTTTCTCAATTTGGATTGAGTAATTTCTACTTAACCACTTAAAGTTCACAGAGTCTTTTGTTTTGGGTTTTGGTTTTTTGTGTTTAGTTGATTGGTTGGTTGGTTGTAGGGTTTTCTTGTTTTTGTTTGTTTTGTCATCTCCAATTTTCTGTTGGGCCCATCCGGTGAATTTTTCATTTCAGTGGCTATACTTTCAGTTCCTGAATTTTCATATATATTTCATTTCTTAGCTGAGATCTCTCCATTTTCATTCACTAAAACTATTTTTTAAGTTTTTAAACATATTTTTCTAGATTCTTTGAACATATTTATAATAGCTGATATACGAACATACTTATAATAGCAGTATCAATGTGCTAAATCCAGCATTTTATCTCTCTTAGAGAAAATTGCTGTTTATTGTTTTCCTTGGTATGGGTCACACTTTTCCTATTTCTTTGCATTTCCATAGTTTGGTTGAAAACTAGACACTGGGAGCTCCTGGGTAACTCAATCATTAAGCATCTGCCTTCAGCTCTGGGATCCAGCCCCACATCGGGCTCCCTGTTCTCTGGGAAGCCTGCTTCTCCCTCTCCCACTTCCCCTGCTTCTGTTTCCTCTCTCATCTGTCAAACAAATAAATAAATTTTTTTTAAAAGAAAAGAAAACTAGACACTGTAAATGATACATTATAACATCTCTAGTTTAGAAATTGTTGGATATTTTTTCATTACTCAGTTAACATTCCTGTACTCAAACCACAAACTTTGTACCCCCTAGTGTGTGACACAATTGATATGTCTCTGCTCAGTATTTATGGCTTCCTACTAATGCTTTTTTAATCTGGCTCCCTTGGGACCCCATCTGAAGCTGGACATTTTGGAATATCAGAGATAAATCAGCAAGGTCTTTCCCCTCAAACTCAGAGTTTATTAAGAAAAGTAGACAGCATCATTATGATGTGACTAATGCTATAATAAAAGTATGCACAAGGCATACAAGTAGTGCAAAGCAGAAAGCAATTAACTTTGGGAGGAACCAGTAATCTAGGAAGACTTCATAGAAGAGGTGACTTCTAGGTTGGGTTTGAAAGATAGTAATTTATAGGTGGAGGTAGAAAGAAGATATTTCAGATAGAGAGATATGTCAGGGTAGATGAGTACGAAACACCACAACATGTTCTAAGAATGAGAGACCATTTGTTGTAGCCCGAGCATAAGATATTAAGGAATATAAAGCTGGGAATATAAGCAGGGTATAAATCATAAACAGCCTTGTACACCAAGTTAAAGGGTAAATACTGATTCTAGTGATGATAATGAGTCATTGAACAGCTTTAAGTTACATTAAGTATGGATTAAGGTAGTCCAGAAAGACAATGATGCCAAGGTTGAGAGTAGCAGAAGTAGAGTGGAAGTAATTGAATAATTCAACAGCACCGAAAGGTAAAACAGGTTGCAAAATAGACAGAGCTTGGGCTATAGGAGAGGGAGAAGTCAAGGATGACAGTACAGACCATCGCTTAGATAACCAGGTAGAGGACAGTGTCATTTATTCAAGATAAGAAATACAAGAGGGGGGCGCCTGGGTGGCTCAGTGGGTTACGCCTCTGCCTTCAGCTCAGGTCATGATCTCAGGGTCCTGGGATCGAGCCCCACATCAGTCTCTGCTCAGCCGGAAGCCTGTTTCCACCTCTCTCCCTTTGCCTGCCTCTCTGCCTACTTGTGATCTCTCTCTCTCTCTGTCAAATAAATAAAATTAAAAAAAAAAAAGAAATACAAGAAAAACAAAGGTTTGAGTGGGAAGAAGGACAGTTAATGGGTTCAGCTTTTGATATGCTGAGGTCAAGATGCCGGGACAACTCAGAAGTCTGGAGGGCAGTTGAATATACAAATAGCTACCAGCATGCTCTGGAATCTCAGTGTGTGAATAAGAACACCTGGAATGTTCAGATTGAGAAAAAAGGTAGTCTGAGAACAACACCTAGAGTACACTGACATTTAAGGCATGGGCCCAAAAGGTGACTGACTGGAGAGGAAAGAGGACTTGGTGGTAACAGATAAGATAGAGGTAATCATAATACTATAGGGAGTAGTGATCTCCCACTATAAACACCAATCTACTGCAATCTTGAAAAGGGCTGGGTTCACCTACATCTTTTTCCATACCTATTATTGGCCCCTCTGACTCGTTCTTAATTCAGACTGTATGTCAGACCTCTGACCTTACTAATTAATTAGAAAATTCCTAATAGGTACATCATCCACAGAAGTGTTATACAGTCATGCTAGAAACTTCTGTCCAGTTGTAAATCAACTGCATTTCTTTAAGCTTAGCGCAACTGTCCCCTGGCAACTTCACCCCATCCATCAAATGTTGCCCATGAGGCACTGGTGACTAAGATTCACAGAGTCTCAGGGTCAGTCTCATTAGCCAGAGGCTCCTTTAGTATAATTCTCTATGGACCTCTCTTAATAGACTTCACCAGGGGACTACCGCTCTGAGCCCAAGAAAAGGAGATAGTATATCATGGAGAGAATTAACCAATAGAATTCCCTGCATTTCTCAGGAACTGGAAAATGGAGGGTTGTCCCTTGCAGTTCTCAGGAGCCAGAAAATCGAGGGTTGTCCCCTGCATAAGAAACACATTGATGTACATATATACACAAAAACAGCACAGGAAGCACATTTAAATAGGGAAGATAAAAAGCAAACTGAGTGAGAATTTAAAAATTGAAAGAATTTTAAAAATTCTTTTTAAGGATTTAGAATTCATTTATACCAGTAACAACAAATTACATAAATTTCCAAACTGAAAAGAAATGTGTTTCCTAAAAGAAAAAAAAAATGAATTACTAAATAACAATGAAAAGTTAAATGCTGAGCCATATTACCTTTCTTAAATTTTAGAAGATACACTCATAAGTTATAACAAAGGAGGAGGATTTAGGTATATATATGAATAATCCTGAACTGGAGATAATAAATTTTGAAGTAGGAACAGCAGAGGTATTAAGGAGAAGATGGAAGAAAGGCTGGAGATGGTGCAGGGAAAGAATCAGGAACCAGATGTAGAGTTCTGTTTGTTTTTTATTTGAATATAGTTGATGCTAGATGGGAGTTCTAAAGAAGCTTGTACTTTTTAAGAAAAAATTAGGCTATCTAAGGACAGAGAAAATTATCCCCCAAGATTTATTGAGGTATAATTGCCAAATTATATGCATAATTAAAATGTACAATGTGATGATTTGATATACATATTTACCAAAATCAGGTTTATTAACACATTTATCACCTCACATGGTTACCTTTTGGGGAGTTGGATGAAGAGTCCTTAAGATCCATTCTCAGCAAATTTTGAGTATACAATACAATATTGTAAACTAAGTCATCATGCTATGCATCAAATTCTCAGAACCTATCCATCTGATAACTCCTCCTTTCTCCAATCCCTCAGCCCTTGGCAACCACCGTTCTACTCTCTGAGTTTAACTTTTTTTTTCTTTAGATTCTACATATAAGTGATACCATGCAGTATTTGCCTTTCTCAGCCTTACTTCACTCAGCAATAAGGCCCTCCAGTATCAACCATGTCGTTGCAAATGGCAGGATTTTCTTCTATTTTATGGCTGAATAGTACTCCACAGTAGTATAGCATGGTGACTACAGGTAGTAATACTGTATTGTATATTTTAAAATGACTAACAGCGTATATTTTGAAAGTCCTCATCACTACAGTTAATAGAGGGCAGGTGTGTGGGAGGATAGGTGAAATAAAGGATAAAGATTGAGGTGATAAAGATTTAGGTGGGCACTTGTGATGAGCATTGGATGATATACAGAACTGCTGAATCACTGTATTGCACACCTGAAACTATTATAACATTGTATGTTAACCATACTGGAATTAAAATAAAAAATTAATTTCAAAGTTCTCATCACAAGAAAATAAAATTGTAATTGTGGTGATGGATGTTATCTAGATTTATTATGGTGATCATTTCACAATATATATAAATATCAAATCATTATGTTATATACCTTAAATAATATATGAGATATATATAGATCAATAAAAATATTCCATGGAATGTGTGGATATTTAGGGAGGTAGATAGATAGGGAGGGAAAGAGAGATCTGGATAGATATCACCTTTTCTTTATCCATTCATCCACTGACAGACACTTAAGCTGTTTCCATATATTGGCTATTGTGAATAATGCCACAATAGGAATGCAGGTATCTCTTCAAAGTCCTGAATTTGGTTACTTCAGATATATGCCAATAAGTGTTACTTTTAATTTTCTGAGGAGCTCCATACTATTCTCCATAATGACCATACCAATTTAAATTCCCACAAACAGTGGGAATTTAACACTTGTTATCCAATATTTTTGAGAAAAGCCACACTAACAGGTGTGACATGATATCTCATTGTGGTTTTGATTTTCAGTTCCCTGATTATTAGGGATGTTGAGCACCTTCTCATGTACCTGTTTTCCACTTGTAGGTCTTCTTTGAGAAAATGTCTATTCAGATCTTCTGCCTACTTTTAAATCAGGTTATTTCCTTTTTTGTTAATGAGTTATACAAGTTTTTTTAATATATTTTGGATATTAATCCCTTATAGAATATATGGCCTTTAAAGTTTTTCTCCTATCCTGTAGCTTTTCTTTTCATTGTGTTAATTTTTTTTCTTTGCTGTGCAGAAGTGTTTTAAATTCATGTAGTCCCATTTGTATGTTTTTGTTTGTATTGCCTTTGCTTTTGGTGTCATATCCAAAAAATCATTGCCAGACCAATGTCAAGGAGTTTTTCCTATGAATATATCACCTATGATATATTCTAGCCAAAATTCTTTAACTTAAATCATCAGATTTTTTGAGGGGCTTCTTTTTTTTTTTTCTTTTCAGTGTTCCAGAATTCATTGTTTATGCACCACACCCAGTGCTCCATGCAATACATTCCCTCCATAATACCGACCACCAGGCTCACCCAATCATCAAGTTTTTAAGTCTAATTTCAGTTCCAGGATGCCGATCTGCAACTGACTCAGTTAAAGTCACTCTTAACTGCTTGGGCTTGGCCAACTGCCCTGTCAAAGCTGTAGAACACAGCAATTAAGAATGCAGGGAGGCCCATTGCTAAATTGGTTACATATGAATTACACTGGTTAATCTTCCTAGCTATAGTACATTAGAGAAGTTATTTAACCTCCCTGTGCCTCAGCTTCCTCATCTGCAAAATGGGGATGATGCCTATAGCTGTCTCATAGGAATACTTTGAAGATAAATAATTATAGCTATGACCCTCTTGGGACAGCACCACACACATCATGAACTGCTCCATTGCTGCTAGCTATTATTAACTGTTAGATGTTCTTGTGTGGCATACTAGTAATGTAACAGGTATGACCATATACATCTTAGAGATATAAATATGGTCTTGTGCTGATTTATGTGGCCCTGTCTTCCTATCTCACTTCACATCATTGTGCTTTGTCTCCACTCCACTCTGAATTCCAGCTTCATCAGTCTTGGAACAGTTCCTAAAATGTTTACCTTTTCTCCCTCCCAGGACATCACAATATATTTCTTTCATCTGGAATGCTCTTCACATGGCTGACTCTTTCTCAGCTTAAATCTTGTCTTCTCAGTCAGACTACATTGGCCAACCCATCTCCAATGGCTCCACCCACCCACAATTACAATAATGTGCTCATTTTTAAAAACTATCTAGTTTTGTAATTATTTTATTTATTTATTCACTTACCTATTTAAGTTGATATCTCTCTCTGCCCATGAAGGTACCTCTGTCTCACTCACTCTTGTAATCACAAGAGTACACGCAGGAAGTCCATTAATAGTTGTTGAAAGAATGAATAAATTAGAGAGGCCATTTAAGTCATTCTTCTCGACAAGAAATGGAAGGGGAGGTAAAGGAAGGGAATGTAGAGAAGAGGGAGAAGGGAGAAAAGAGAAGGAAGGAAGGAAAAGAAAAGATGGAGGTAGAAGATCTACTTTAGAGAAATAGTATATATGGATATCTTTTACATGACATTTTTTTCTTCCTTAAAAAAAGTGAAGTTTTGCTCACTTCACCCCACTATAGTAAGATTGAAAATAATAATAAATATAGTAGTAGACAGACTGGAAGCCAGAGATAAAATAATTTGAAGGAGAAAAAAAGAAAATAGAAGCCAAGAAATAGAGAGGTAGCACAATATTGGGGGAGGGGTGGCCAGAAACTGGCCAGTATGTACTGAAGTGAGCACTGCCAGTCTTCCTAGCAATGCTTAAATATTATTATTAATATATTCCCTGAGTTATTACATCAACATATATGCAGATTATCAGATCACCGACTTAAGTATAATTTTTACCAATCTTTTTAGGAACACAATGAGTAAATTACAAACACGAGATGGACTTCCAAGATAGCCTAACTCCGTTATTACTGATGTAGATGGTTAAGTTACTTAGGTAGAAAAATAGGTAGATTTACCTCCTTGAATTTAAAAATGGATTTGAGGCGTTGAAGCAGGTCATCTCCTTCCATACTGGCAAATATCTCCAAGTATTAAACCAGAAATTAAAACTGACAACTGCTATCCAAAACCAAAAATTTTTACAAATGAATGGGAATGCTTTTTAAGTACAATGCTCATCATCCCCTTCAGTCTTATATCCAACCACTTTTGACATTTTCAATACCTGACAGACCCATGAAGTCAACTTAGTTTTTCACCATCAATTTAAATTCTAAATTAGCTCTAATAGAATTTTTTGTCATGATGAAAACATTTAACATCTATATGTTGTCTGATAAGATAGCCACTTGTTATACATGGCAATTTAAATTAAAATTAAATAGAATTAAAAATTCAGTTCCTCAGTTGCAGTAGCTACATTTCTAATGCTCTATTGACACATAAAGTAAATGGCTAATGAATCTAACAGCACAGATGCAGACTTTTCTTATCCTTGGACATTCTATTGGACAACACTATTCAAAACCATCAAAAGCACTATATTTAGAAGCAGAGCTGCACCCATGGTTTATTATAAATGTTTTGACATATTAAAATCTCTTCCTTCATTAGCTATACACACAGAGACATGTATGCAGAAACACATTCTAAACTCTTTTAATAACTTACTTGAAAATCACTTTATTCACAAAGAGCTTTCCCACTATGATATTATTTTATCCCCACAAGAACCTACAATCAGAAAAGATTATGTATGTTTAGGGTGAGGTGGCCTACAGAAAAGATAACATTACCCCATTTCATAACTGAGAACATTAAGCCCCAGAAAGATAACGTTACCTGTCTATAGTCACAGAGCTAGAAATTGCAAGAGTCAAGGTTTAACCAAAGGTTTTCTAGTTCCAATCCCAAATCTCAGATTTATAACAAGTTATAAATCTGAAGTCATACCAGGCATCTCTTCTGACCATAATGCTATGAAACTAGAACTCAACCACAAGAAAACATCTGGAAAGAGCACAAATACATGGAGGTGAAGTAACATGCAACTAAACAGTGAATGGGTCAACCAAGAAATCAAAGAGGAAATCAAAAAGTATATAGAAACAAATGAAAACACAACAGTCTCAAATGTCTGGGATACAGCAAAAGTGGTTCTAAGAGGGATTTTATAGCAATACAGGGGTACTTCAAGAAGCAAGAAAAGTCTCAAATAGGGAAGACGTGGTGGCTCAGTTGGTTGACTGTCCAACTCTTGGTTTCAGCTCAGGTCATGATCCGCTCAGCATAAAGTCCACTTGTCCTTCACCCTCTGCTCTTCCCCCTGCTCATGCTCTCTCTCTCTCACTCTCTCAAATAAATAAATCTCAAATAAAAACCTAATCTCAAATAAGCAACCTAATGTTACCCCTAGTGGAGCTGGAAAAAGAAGAACAAACAAGACCCAAAACTGGCAGAAGGAAGGAAATAATAAAGATTAGAGCAGAAAAAAATGATACAGAAAACAAAACAAACAAATAAAAACAATAGAACAGATCAATGAAACCAGGAGCAGCTGGTTCTTTGAAAAGATCAGCAAAACTGGTAAAGCTCTAGCAAGACTCATAAAAAAAAAAGACTTAAATAAACAAAATCACCAATGAAAAAGGAAGGAGAGATAACCAACATCAGAGAAATACAAACAACCATAAAAAAAAAAATTGTGAGAAACTATATGCCAACAAATTAGACAGCCCAGAAGAAATGAATAAATTCCTAGAATCATATAACCTACCAAAACTGAAGCAGTAAAAAATATAAAATTTGAACAGACCAATTACCAGCAAGAAAATTGAATCAGTAATCAAAAACTCCCATTACACAGAACTCCAGGACCAGGGAGTTTGACAAGCAAATTCTACCAAACATTTAAAGAAAAGCTTATACCTAATCTTCTCAGATTATTCCAAAAACACAAGAAGGAAAACTTCCAAATTCTTCCTATGAGGCCAGTATCACCCTGATACCAAAACCAGATAAAGACACCACAAAGAAAAGAGAACTACATACAGGACAATAGCCCTGATAAACGTAGATGAAAAATCCTCAACAAAATATTAGCAAACCGAATCCAACAATATATAACAATCATTCACCAGGATGCCTGGGTGGCTCAGTTGGTTAAGTGTCTGCCTTGGATTTGGGTTGGGCCATGATCCCAAGGTCTTGGGATCAAGTCCCGTGTCAGGCTTCCTGCTCAATGGGGAGTCCTCTCCCTCTGCCCCTCCTTCTGCTTGTGAACTCTCTCTCTTTCTTTCCCTCTCTCTCTCAAATAAAATAAATAAAATCTTTAAAAAAATTATTCAATACCATTGAGTGTAATTTATTCCCAGGATGCAAGCCTGGCTTAATATTCACAAATCAATCAAATGTGATAAATCACATCAATAAGAGAAAGGATAAAAACCATATGACCATTTCAATAGAAACAAAGAAAAAAAAACAACATCTACTCACAATAAAAACTGTCACAAAGTAGGTTTAGAGGGAACATACCTCAACATAACAAAGGCCATATATGAAAAATCCACAGCAAACATCATACTCAATGGGGAAAAACTGTCAGATCAGGAACAAGACAAAGATGTCTACCCTAATCACTTTTATTCAACATAGTATTTGAAGTTCTAGCCATGATAATCAGAAAACAAGAAGAAAGAAAAGGAATTCAAATAAGAAGTAAAACTTCCACTATTTGCAGATGACATGATACTATATACAGAAAGCCCAAAAGACTCCACCAAAAACTACTAGAACTGATAAATTAATCCAGTAAAGTAACAGGATATAAAATCAATGTGCAGAAATCTGTTGCATTTGTATATACTAATAATAAAGTAGAAAGAGAAATTAATAAAATAATTCCATTTACAATTACATCAAAAATAATAAAATACCTAGAAATAAACTTAACCAAGGAGGTGAAAGACCTGTACTCTGAAAACTTTAAGACACTGATGAAAGAAATGGAAGATAACAAACATAAATGGAAAGATATTCCATGCTCATGGATTGGAAGAACAAATATTGTTTAAGTGTCTATACTACACAGCAATATCTGCAATAGCCAAACTATGGAAAGAACCTAGCAGCCCATCAACAGATGAATGGATAAAGAAGATGTGGTATATATCTACAATGGAAAACTATGCAGCCACCAAAAGAAGTGAAATATTGCCATTTGCGACGATGTGGATGGAACTAGAGAGTATTATGCTTAGCAAAATTAGTCAATCAGAGAAAGACAACTATCATATGATCTCCCTGATATGAGGAGGTGGAGAGGCAATGTGGGGAGTTTAGGGGGTAGGAAAAGAATAAATGAAACAAGATGGGATTGGGAGGGAGACAAACCATAAGAGACTCTTAAATCTCACAAAACAAACTGAAGGTTGCTGAGGGAAGCAGGGTAGGGAGAGATTGGTAGGGTTATGGACATTGGGGAAGGTCTGTGCTATGAAGTGTGTAAGCCTGGCAATTCACAGACCTGTACCCCTGGAGCTAATAATACATCATATGTTAATAAAAAATTAAAAATTATTTTTTAAAGTGTCTATACTACAATTTACATATTAATGCAATTGCTATCAAAATACCGATAACATTTTTTACAGAATGAGATCAAATAATCATAAAATTTGCATAGAACTATAAAAGACCGTGAATAGCCAAAGCTATCTTTTAAAAGAAAAGCAAAGCTGGAGGTATCACAATTCCAGACTTCAAGTTATATTGCAGAGCTCTAATAATCAAAACAGTATGGTACAGGCAGAAAAAAACATATAAAACAATAGAATGGATTAAAATACCTGGAAATAAAACCACAATTATATGGTCAATTAATCTTCAACAAAGCAGGAAAGAATATCAAATGGGAAAAAGTCTGTTCAAAAATGATGTTGGGAAAACTGGACAGCAACATACAAAAGAATGAAACTGAACCACTTTCTTGCAACATACAGAAAATAAATTCAAAATGGATTAAATATCCAAATGTGAGACCTGAAACCATAAAAATCCTAGAAGAGAAAATTGGCAGCCAAGTCTCTGATAAGGTGGGGAGATGGAGCCCCATATCAGGTTTCATACTGGGTGTGGGCATGGAGCCTGGTTGTGATTCTCTCTCTCCCTCTGCCCCTCCCTGCTCGTGCTTGCCCTTTTTCTCTTAAAAAAAAAAAAAAAATAGAACTATTCTGTGATCCAGCAATTGCTCTACTAGGTATTTACCTAAAAAATACAAAAACACTAATTCAGTCATATTGATATGAATACATTAATAGTAGGAGATCTTAACACGCCTCTCTCAGAAATAGACAGATCATCGAAGCAGAAAATCAATAAAGAAACAAGAGCATTGAATGACACATTGGACCAGATGGACCTCATAGATATATACAGAACATTTCACCCTAAAACAACAGAATACTCATTCTTCTCAAGTGTACATGGAACCTTCTCAAGAATAGACCACATACTGGGTCACAAATCAGGAC
>NC_081558.1:94103843-94104578 GCF_022355385.1 Mustela nigripes
CATCAATAAAGAAACAAGAGCATTGAATGACACATTGGACCAGATGGACCTCATAGATATATACAGAACATTTCACCCTAAAACAACAGAATACTCATTCTTCTCAAGTGTACATGGAACCTTCTCAAGAATAGACCACATACTGGGTCACAAATCAGGACTCAACCGATACCAAAAGACTGAGATTATTCCCTGCATATTCTCAGATCACAACACTTTGAAACTGGAGCTCAATCACAAGGAAAAGTTCCAAAGGAACTCAAACACCTGGAAGCTAAAGACCATCTTACTTAAGAATGCTTGGATCAACCAGGAGATCAAAGAAGAACTGAAACAATTCGTGGAAACCAATGAGAATGAAGACACTTCGGTCCAAAACCTATGGGATACAGCACAGGCAGTCCTAAGGGGGAAATACATAGCCATCCAAGCCTCCCTCAAAACAAGTGAAAAATCCAGAACACACCAGCTGTCTCTACACCTTAAAGAACTGGAGAGTCAACAACAAATCAAACCAACTCCACACATAAGGGAAATCATCAAGATTAGAGCTGAGATCAATGAAGTAGAAACCAGAGATACAGTAGAACGTATCAATGAAACTAGAAGCTGGTTTTTTGAAAGAATCAATAAGATCGATAAACCATTGGCCACACTAATCCAAAAGAAAAGAGAGAAATCCCAAATTCATAAAATTATGAATGAAAAGGGAGAGATCACAACTAACACCAAGAA
>NC_081558.1:94104678-94112125 GCF_022355385.1 Mustela nigripes
AAGTAGAAACCAGAGATACAGTAGAACGTATCAATGAAACTAGAAGCTGGTTTTTTGAAAGAATCAATAAGATCGATAAACCATTGGCCACACTAATCCAAAAGAAAAGAGAGAAATCCCAAATTCATAAAATTATGAATGAAAAGGGAGAGATCACAACTAACACCAAGGAAGTAGAAACAATCATCAGAAGTTATTACCAACAGTTATATGCCAATAAGCTTAGCAACCTAGATGAAATGGATGCATTCCTGGAAAACTATAAACTCCCAAAATTGAACCAGGAAGAAATCGACAACCTGAATAGACTGATATCTAGTAACTGATATCTGAATAGACCGAAGCAGTGATCAAAAACCTCCCAAAAAACAAGAGCCCAGGACCTGACAGATTCCCTGGGGAATTCTACCAAACTTTCAAAGAAGAAATAACACCTATACTTCTGAAGCTGTTTCAAAAAATTGAAGCAGAAGAAAACCTCCAGACTCTTTCTATGAAGCCAGCATTACCCTGATCCCCAAACCAGGCAAAGACCCTACCAAAAAGGAGAATTTCAGAACAATATCACTGATGAATATGGATGCTAAGATTCTCAACAAGATCCTAGCAAACAGGATCCAACAGCACATTAAAAAGATTATCCATCATGACCAGGTGGGATTCATCCCTGGACTACAAGGATAGTTCAACATTCACAAATCAATCAATGTGATAGAACAAATTAATATGAGAAGAGAGAAGAACCACATGGGCCTCTCAATTGATGCAGAAAAAGCATTTGACAAAATCCAGCATCCGTTCCTGATTAAAACGCTTCAAAGTATAGGGATAGAGGGAACATTTCTGAACCTCATCAAATCTATCTATGAAAGACCCACAGCAAATATCATCCTCAATGGGAAAAAGCTTGCAGCCTTCTGGTTGAGATCAGGAACACAACAAGGATGCCCACTCTCACCACTCTTGTTCAACATAGTATTAGAAGTCCTAACAACAGCAATCAGACAACAAAGAGAAATAAAAGGTACCCAAAGTGGCAATGAAGAAGTCAAACTCTCTCTCTTCGCAGATGACATGATTCTTTATATGGAAAACCCAAAAGACTCCACCCGCCAAACTACTAGAACTCATACAGCAATTTGGCAATATGGCAGGATACAAAGTCAATGTGCAGAAATCAGTGGCTTTCTTATACACTAACAATGAAAATACAGAAAGGGAAATTAGAAAATTGATTCCATTTACTATAGCACCAAGAACCATAAGATACCTGGGAATAAACCTAACCAAAGACATAAAGGATCTGTACTCGAGGAACTATAGAACACACATGAAAGAAATTGAAGAAGACACAAAAAGATAGAAGACCATTCCATGCTCTTGGATTGGAAGAATAAACATTGTTAAAATGTTTATACTGCCTAGAGCAATCTATACTTTTAATGCCATTCCGATCAAAATTCCACTGGTATTCTTCAAAGAGCTGGAACAAATAATCCAAAAATTTGTATGGAATCAGAAGAGACCCCGAATCATTAAGGAAATGTTGAAAAACAAAAATAAAACTGAGGGCATCACGCTACCTGATTTCAAGCTTTACTACAAAGCTGTGATCACCAAAAACACTAATTCAAAAAGATATACATACCTCTATGCTTATAATAGCAATATTTACAATAACCAAATTATGGAAACAGCTCAAGTGTCTATTGATACATGAATGGATCAAAAAGATATAGTATATGCATAATGGAATATTATTCAGCCATCAAAAAATGAAATCTTGCCATTTGCAACAACATGAATAGAGCTAAAGGATAAGCAAAATGAGTTAGAGAAAGACAAATATCAAATGATTTCACTCACATATGGAATTTAAGAAACAAAACAAGCAAAGGGGAAAAGAGAGAGAAAAAAAAAAAAACAGACTGTTAACAAGAGGGAAGAAATTGATGGTGACCAGAAGAGAGGGGTGGGTGAGTGGGTGGGTGCAACAGGTGATAAGGATTAAGGAGTGCAATTTTAGTGATGAGCAGCAGATAATGTATGGAAGTGTTGAATCACTATATTGTAGACCTGAAACTAATATTACACTCTATGTTAACTGTACTGGAATTAAAATTTTTTTAAAGTGGCATCGAAAATTAGAAGGGAAATAGTTAATAGTGAACAAAAAACATTTTGGAATATAAAACTAAGATAATGTAACTCAGTGTAAAACAAATTCCAGATGCTCTAAAGAGTTCACAAAGAATAATAATGTACTGGAATTTTAAAAAATAAATCACAAATTCATACCATTCATTCACTCATTCACTTATTCACCAAAATTTATTAAGGACTATCATGAGTCACACTGTGCAAGTCCTAGAATACCAATATTAATAAGACATGTTTTTGCTTTCAAAGAGCTCACAGGATAGTGGATAAGACAGACAAGTAAACATGGCAGTTATGATCCCCAGTGACAGAGCTATACTAGCAAAGTGCAAGATGCTGTAAGAACACAGATGGGGAGCGTCAGGCTAAAGTCAGCAGAGGAAGCAGAATTAGAAGCAGCTTTCTGGAAGACATCTAAGCTGAGAGCAGAAGGAAGAGCAGATGTTGGCTGGGTGAAGAATATCCTAGAAAAGGGAATAGTACTGGCAGGGATTGGAGGCAACAGTGGGCAGGGAAAAATCACAGAACTTGTACTACAAAGTTAGGTTTTCTCATATACTCTGACCTAATTTCTTTCCTTCATTTCATTCGTCTCTCATTTCCTAGTGTGTTCAATTCACAGGGCAAGTTTCTTTTTTCCTGATTTGTCCCAAATGCAATTCCTCTGTCCCACTGCCTCCAAAGTGCCCAATTCATGATTCCTCTATTGCCTCTGCTGCCTTCATTCTTTATAACTCCTGAGTATTTTGTCTCCATATTCCTGAGCAGCCAGCTTTCCAAATCTCCTGCTATATGCCAGAGACTGAATGTTGATGTGTTTCTTCTTCCCTATACCCTTGCTTTAGACACATAGTGCTTTTCTTACTTGAAACCTGATGCTAGTTATTTTTTCCCAGATGTTTTTAATGTGTAATAGTCTATAAGAATTCTCAACTTGGCCAAATTATTCTATTTCATGCAGCCTCTACAAATCCTTTTTTATAACCTTATCTATTCATCCATCATTTTCTATTTTATGGGTATGGCTCTCCTTTGACACTTCTTTGTATACAATGTTCTTGAAAATGTTTTAGGTCTTCCGCCTTCATCCTTTCCTTTTCCTTTTCCCTGACACTTCCTTTTCAAAGACTAACACTCAGAACACTTTGTGTCTCTGCGTATGAATTATTTCAACAACAACAAAACCCCCATTGTGTACATACTGCCTTTTGGTTACTTGTTTGAGAATTCAAGGGGTTCACAACTCTTGAAATAAGTTTAAAATGACAAAATCTGGGTCAGAACAGAAAGGACAATAAAGTCACTTTCCCCCTCCACTTACAGCTCTCTTCAGAATGAATTAAAAATTCTGTGCTGAATCTTAAGAGTCAAAGAAGCTAGGAAGATGGCAAGAAGCACTCTTTTGAACACTGCAGAAGCTGTGTTAACAGGAAAAAACTGAAATGTAGTTGGTTCATTTGATCATTTTTAAGATAACAGCAGTATTAATTTCTAGAGACCTAATCTACAGCTTTACTTATCTATCCATTCAACAGATATTTATTGATATCCTAGTATGAGTTATCAACTATTGAAGTACCTAGCCCATAAATTGGCATTCTATAACTATCCCATGAACTGTACTCAACTGCTTAAGCAAAGAGAATGCAAATACAATGAAGTCTCTTGAGCTTACAGTCTGGAGGATTAAGAAGAGGCTTAATATTTATTGGAGACTATATTAGGTACCAGAAAAATTAAACCTATCCTCCCATTTAATCCTTATAGTTTATAATTCAAAGATAAAAAAAGTGGAAAGCTAGTCACTTAGGAATGCATCAGGTGAAGTAGCAGTAAATCCAATCAACAAAGACCTAAATAAATAAGAATTCATTTTTCCTCACATAACAAGAAGGTAGGTGAATTACCAGAGATTATATGATAAGCTAAAAATATCAGGATCTACATTTCTGTGTTTTCTTTGGTCTTTCTTTTCTTCTTGTTTCATGGTCAAAAATGCTTTGGGTGGGTGCACATACCACATCCACATTAAAGACATGAATAATGGGAAAAGGAAAATAATGGTGCTAGGCATTTGTCTTTTTTTTAATAATATTTAAAAGGCAGATTTTTAAAAATTTAAATTTAAATTTAAAAAAGGCAGATTTAACATATTAAATGCTTCCCACACATTATCTCATCTAATTGTCTTCTCTTTGGAATACATCTTTTAGAAGTTCTTTTAGTGAGGATCTATAGTAGTAAAGTTTCTAAGCCTTTGTTGCCTCAAAAATGTACTTACATTATATGCACACTTGAATTACAGTTGGGCTGGGTATAAAAATAAGTTCAATATTATTTTCCATCAGGGTTTCAAAGATACTTCTCCACTGTTTTCTTGAATTCAGTGTTAAATAAAAACCTGGTATCATTCATATTATTATTCCATTGTAGTTAATATGCCTTTTGGAATTGCTACCTACTAAATTTTCTGCTTTTCCTTAATGTTTCTTTTTTAAATATTTTATTTATTTATTTGACAGAGAGAAATCACAAGTAGGCAGAGAGGCAGGCAGGCAGAGAGAGTGGAGGAAGCCGGTTCCCCGAAGAGCAGAGGGCCCAACACAGGACTCCATCCCAGGACCCTGGTATCATGACCTGAGCCGAAGGCAGAGGCCCTAACCCACTGAGCCACCCAGGCACCCCATGTTCTTAAGTTTCATACAATGTGTCTAAGCATGGCACACCTTGGTTGGGCATCTGCCTTCGGCACAAGTCATGATCGTAGGGTCCTGGGATTGAGCCCCACACCAGGTTCCCTGCTAAGCTTCTCCCTTTCCCTCTGCCCCTCCCCACTGCTTGTGGTCACATGGTCTCTAGCTCTCTCTCAAATAAATAAATAAAATATTTTTTAAGAAAACAATGTGTCTAAATATGGGTTTATTTTATTCATCTTGTTCAGCATTTGATGGGCTCTATAATCTGAAAACTTAAGACCATCTCAGGTGTTGGCAAATTTTCAATTATTTTTAAAAATATTGCCTTTCTT
Organism: Mustela nigripes; assembly: GCF_022355385.1. Taxonomy (NCBI): domain Eukaryota; kingdom Metazoa; phylum Chordata; class Mammalia; order Carnivora; family Mustelidae; genus Mustela; species Mustela nigripes. The sequence continues at coordinate 94,109,867 of NC_081558.1, forward strand.
CAATTCTCTTCACTTTTTCTTCCTGGGACTTTTATTAGAATATTTGAATTTCCTTACCTATTTCCATTTTTTCTTTATTTTTTTCATACTTTTGTCAAATAACAAACATTCAGTTTAGTTAAAGCACAGCTGAAATTTATTTGACTAAGAGGAAGATCAAACACATACAAATTGATTGCCAGAAAACAAAAGTGAGATAAATTTTATAAAAGAAAAAATAAAAATATTTTGTGGGAAAGTGAAACTTATTTTTACATTCCTGGTAGAAGCTGGGCTAAACTGTGTACTCTGGAGCACACTGGAATAGTAGTCAGGTGTAGTAGAATGTCACAGTTGTATGGATTTACACCTTTAGAATGCTTGTGGGATGTTCATCTACGGGTAAGGGTTGCTGCTGTCTTTCTGTTGGTTTCCTCACTTCAGTTAAGCTAGGACTATATCATTTCCTTCATTATTGTTCCTTATTTCTGATCTCTTACTCTCTTTATATAACATTCTGGAAGAATTTCTCAGCTCACTGATTCACTCCTCAGCTAGTTCAATGTGCTATTCAAACCATAAATTGAGGGTTCTTTTTTTTTTCTGATGGCTATAAGTAGATAAATTAGATAGCCTCATGTGATGGGCCAGTTGGTGTTTTCTATCAGTTAAAACTCAGCCCAGACTGAGAATCAGGGGCTTTGGTTTCTCTTTATCTGAGCCTCCACAATGGAGTGCTTGGGCTTCTGTGTGGAGTGTTTAGTTCCAAGAGCAAGTGTCCTGAGAGACCTAGGTGGAATCTGTATTTCCTTTTATGACTTAGCTTTGGAAGTCCCATAACTACTTCTGCCATAGCCAAAAACCTGTGAAAATTTAAGAAATAGGAACCTAGATTCCATCTCTCAGTGGAAGGTATGTCAAAGTAACATTATGAGAATAGAATGTGAAATGGAGACATTATTATAGCCAATTAAGAAAATATAATCTGTCACATTGTCCCTCTTTTTTTGAGGTGACTTCCCTGAGTTACTGGTCACTTTGTTGTGGGTCACTTACATAGCCTATAGCCTCTTGGTGGGGCACTTCAGACTCAGAGAACATGATACAAAAACCCAGAGACCACTTGGGCCCTCGAGAGTAGTATGATGGTCTCTGTTTATTGATCTGGTTCCTGTTCCACTTTTTCCATTAAGTATTCTCTGTTTATAGTACACAGACAGTCTTCTTTGTTGTCTTAAAGCTTGGGTATATATTTATTATAACTTTGGTGATTCAGTGCATGAGTGGAAGATTTTAGCATTTTCTCAGCTCATATTGAATATAATTTCCTCAGGCTGGAACTTTTATTGTCCTCATTTTACAGTTAAGGAATCTGAGGCTCAGAAAGGTTAAGTGACTTCTCTATGCTTGAGAGATTGAAATCAGTTTGACTCCAAAGTTACGACATTCCCTCCCTGTCAAAAGTTTCTGTTCATGCCATAATATTACTATAGAGTAATGAGACAGATTTCATCAACCATGCATTTAATACCATTCTCTTATAATCAAACCTCATATATGAAGTATCTTAGTATCATGAGTAGATAGGGCTAGTAAAACCTTAATAGCTTGAGTCCAGCAACTTCTTATCCTAGGATTTCAAAACATGTGTCTCACCATTTTTGATAAAAAATTCTTTATCAGGAAAAAAATATGATTTGCTAACTTCTAACTAGCACTTAATAGGTAGCAGAATCATGGGTAATTTTCAGAACAATATTTTATAATAAACTTAAAATTTTGTGCTTAAAACAAGAGCATTAACTTTGTAACCCTCTTCTTACCAAGAAAGAGCTGGCTTCTTTCCCTTGAAGCTGATAAACACAGATCTGCTCAGGATAGAGGACCAGAACCAACTCTGAGGGAGCTGGACCATCAAAGCTACCCTGGCAGCCGCTTAGCTATAGTATCATAGCTATATCACCATTACTTCTGTCTAACTAATGTACCTAAAACATGGTATTTTATCACATTGACTGATTTGCGGATGTTGAACCAACCTTGCAGCCCTGGAATAAATCCCACTTGGTCGTGGTGAATAATCCTTTTAATTTACTGTTGAATCCTATTGGCTAGTATTTTGTTGAGTATTTTTGCATCTGTGTTCATCAAGGATATTGGTCTATAGCTCTCTTCTTTGATGGGATCCTTGTATGGTTTTGGGATCAAGGTGATGCTGGCCTCATAAAATGAGTTTGGAAGTTTTCCTTCCATTTCTATTTTTCGGAACAGTTTCAGGAG
>NC_081558.1:94127125-94183686 GCF_022355385.1 Mustela nigripes
GGGAGGGTATGTGCTTTGGTGAGTGCTGTGAAGTGTGTAAACCTGGCGATTCACAGACTTGTACCCCTGGGGATAAAAATATATGTTTATAAAAAATAAAAAAATTAAAAAAAAAAAGATTTTATTTATTTATTTATTTGACAGAGATCACAAGTAGGCAGAGAGGCAGGCGGGGGTTGGGGAGCAGGCTCCCCACGGGACAGAGAGCCCAATGCGGGGCTCAATCCCAGGACCTTGGGATCATGACCTGAGCTGAAGGCAGAGGCTTTAACCTACTGAGCCACCCAGTCACCCCCTCACTGTGGGTTTTGTCCCCAGACTGGCAGCACAACAGCAGTGGCACTCCAGCTACCAAATTCAGACACATATGTGAAAGCTATGAAAATCTACCTCTTCCTGTAGTTCTCCTTTGTAGAAGGGAAAGGGTCCCCAGAAGCTTCTTAGAAACCTCCTCAAGTTTCATTAGCCTAACTATGTGCATAAGCCCATTCCTGGACCAATGATGATCGTAGAGTAGGATTAGACTGAAACAGACCAGGCTCACTATTGGAGCTGGAAGTGAGGTCCACTTCCCCCAGCCTCTTGAGGGCAAGGAAAAGGGTGAATGCGTTCTGTTATGAAGAAGGGCAGAAAACATGTCAGGCACCAAACAATAGTGCTTGCATCTCCTTTTAAATGAATTTGTAGTTCACTAACATGCACTTGAAAAACAAGAGTGAATAAATTTGTGTGCTGGTTTTATATATTCGTCTATAAGCGAATGATTTCGTGGACTCTGTTAAAATGCTTTCAGCTACAAGTACCATAATATTCAACTAGAAGTGGTTTAAATAATTGTTGTTTACTTTTCTCACATAACAGAAACATGTAAGGTAGATAGATCATTTCTGACTTGGTTCAGTGGCTCACTAATGTAGAACCTACATCAGCTATTCAGTGATTCCCTGCACTTTCTCTTCAAGGTCACAAAATGTTTGCTGTTGTTCTACATACTTCATCCCTATGAGACAACTGGAAGGAATGAGAAGGGAAGAGAGGTTTGGAAGGGGAAGAAAAGAAAGAGAAAATCTCTCTTAGAAGAATTCTTTGTCTAGGCTTCTCTGATTTCAGAGCTTGAGACAAAGATTTGTATGCAGGTATTTTGTTAGGAAATTTGATTCCCTAATAAAGAATAGGAGTCTTAGATATGGGCAGTTAAACAGGAATGGAAGAAAGTCAATACAGGATGCATTATTGATGTGGCCACTTCTGTGAGAAACTGGTTCTCAAACATATTGGGACTTTATAAGAAGCCTTATGAACTATATCTCATAATTGTTCATTCAGGAGACAAAAAGAAAAGGGTTTATCCCCCCTGACCTTCCAGTGGTCAAGGTCTGCTTCATAGGTATTAAGTTCTCCCACACCACCAGGTTATGCTTGCATGAGGGCAGAGAACATGGTCCCTATGGATTTCCAGAAGTGCAGCATCAAAGGTGCTCCAGAACAGGAAGTGAGAATTCTGATGCCTGGGCCCAAGTGAGGCCCTGTCAAACCCTACCTGCACAGACAGGCACTGGTTTGTACAGAGGTGGTCACCCCAGTAGAGGGGCTGAGGGGATTTTGAGGGGATACACCAGCAATGCCCAATGCAGTTTCTTTTTTCATTAGGGAAGAAAATCTTTCCCTCAAATCCTCAACAGACACCACCTATGTAATATCTCATGGCCTCCTCATCCATGACTAGGCGTCATGCTTACCCATAAATGCAGAAGCTATGAATGTGTGTATTTTCTATTTTTAACTTCTAGGGTGAAAGGTAGTTTTTGCCAGGAAGATACAAGAGGGTGTGATATATATTCTTAATTAGTTTAAGGTGTTCTCATGAACTCCTTGTTAAAAATCTGTGCCCAAGGAAAAGAAAGAAGAGGGGAGAAAGCCTACCCTCTGATAACAGCAGAGACCACTGGCTGTCCCCAGCATCTTTTCATCTTCCACAATAACAGAATATTTGGGAAAGCACCTGTCTTCCCAAAACAAAGACTGCCAATCCAAGCTTCCTTGTCAGCCAGGTTGGTCATTTGACTCAAGTCTAGACAATGCAATGGAACAGATATAACATGTGTAACTTCAGGTAAGAGTCAGGGGCTATTCGGAGCTATAGTGAGAAAGAGGAATAATGGAGAAATGATAGCACTTTGTTTTGTTTCTATTTGGTTCCAAATTGTTGGGTCTATTGCCAAATTTCATTTTTTATCCGAACATCAACCCACGGGGAAGGCATTAATATATCTGTTTTACAGTTCAGGAAACTGAAGCTCAAAGAGGCATTTGAAATTTACTTTAAAGACAAAGAGAGGTGTGCCTGGGTGGCTCAATTGGTTAAGTGCCTGCCTTCAGCTAAGGTTACGATCCCAGGGTTCTGAAGTCAAGTCACACATTGGACTCCCTGCCCAACAGGAAGCCTGCTTCTTCCTCTCCCATTCCCCCTGCTTGTGCTCTCTTGTTGTCAAATAAATAAATAAAATCTTAAAAAAAAAAAAAAGACAAAGAGAGTTATGTAAGAGTGGCAAGGCTATTTCCCTTAGTAACTTACCCTGTGTTTCAGCACACTTCCCTCACCCCTTGTCTCTCAGAGGTATCCTCGGGGTCTTTACTTTCCCCTGGCCACTCCCATAGTTGTGAGAGCCACTAACTGGGGAAGCATCTATAAATACCAAGTACCTCAAAGCAAAAGACAGATGAGCGGGTTGCTTATTTTCCCAAGGAGGTTTTTCTACTACTGGAAAGAAAGTTTGACTACACAGGAGAGTGGAGGAGGAAGAAGCATAGGGCAACTAAGATGTATGGGAAGGGAGGGAAAATTCAGTTCTACTGAAGGGAAGATTGGTAGAATTTTTGCACTTTAATGACCTGAACTGAGAATAAACTGAATCCTGCTTAGTGTCACCAACCTGAGGGCACTCCCAGGTCCTCCATGCCCCTACTGACCCACCATCTACATAAAACCCATGATCTAATGGTCTCAACCCCTTTAGGTGGCAGATGGCCATGAGGGAAGTGTTCTCCCCTAAGCAAGAGTGAACTGGGAAGAACCAGCTGAATAGTTCCCTATAAGCCAGGAGAGCAGTGGAAAAAATGAGAAAGAAACAACCAAGTTTGGACATGGAAACATGCTAAGAAAGACTTCACAGGTGGGGTGGGTCTTTAGGACAGCCCCATGGAAGACAGTATGTTCTGAGCCACAGATGAACAGAGAAACTTCTTAGCCATGCAGCTGCAACAGGACTGGCAAGAACAGCAGAACCACAGGACTCAAGATAGGACCTGAGAAATGACTATGTGTGTTGGATTCCAAACCCCAGTCTCATTGAGGCCAACACCATGGTTTCTAGCAGCTGCTGAGGGACAGCAGTAGTTGCTCTTCCAAGAACATTACAGAAAGAAACTCAGCCCAGCTCCATCCTATTCCCCCTAGATTGTTAAACTGAGGGGTTATTTATACAGCAAGCAGATGCCAACATAAAGAAACTGGTCAGTAAAAATAAACACAATTTTACTACATTAAAGTATGTGAAAATAGAGTATAGGTGAACAGAAAATCCATAAAAAGAAAGTTCAGATGTGCATACCAAAAGAGCTTCAGCTTCTACACATAAAAGCTTAGCCATGGTTGTATAAATTCAGCTAAGTCTAAGTCTAGACAAAACCTGAAACAGTGAACAAGGGAGGCTTTCCCATACATATGGAGCTTTTGACTATACCAATAGAAAACCTGTCCCTGGTGGCCTAGTGGTTAGGATTCAGCACTCTTACCAAAAGAAAACCTAACTAGAAAGGACTTAAACAATAAGGAAAAACAAATTTTCTCACATATCAAGAAGTTTCAAAATTGGGTTCCAAAGCTGATTATTCAGCAACTCTACAAATTCTCCAAGGAACCAGATTCCCTTTCTTTTCCCACTCCCATTCTTGTCTTACTAACATGTTCTCTTCACCCATTCCCTCCATGATTCTAAGGAGGCTACCCTAGTCCCAGCGGCAATTGTGGTGATATGCTGACAACAACATCCCCAAACAGAAAAACGGCATCATTTCCTCCTGTGCAACTCTTTTGAAAAGCAAAGAAAACATTTCCCAAAACCTCACACCAGAGCAGACTTCCACTCAGCCAGCCTGGGTCACATGCCCACCTTTAAACCCATCCCTGGCAAGCAGATGGAGAGTCTATTATTGGTTTAATCAAGCAGCCCCTAAGTGCTAGTTATTATGGACATTGGGGTGGGTATGTGCTATGGTGAGTGCTGTGAAGTATGTAAACCTGACGATTCATAGACCTGTACCCCTGGGGATTAAAAATATATGTTTATAAAAAATAAAAATTTTTTAAAAATTCAAGGTCTGATTAACAAGGAAGAATAGGGGAAATGACTCTTGGTTGGCCAGTGAGGTTTGTCTCACAGATTTCATGTTACAAATCAGAGAATAATGATAGGACAGTTTACAATAGAAGGGAGGGTGTACCTGGGTGGCTCAGTCAGTTAAGCATTTGTCTTCGGCTTATGTCATGATTCCATAGTTCTGGGATTGAGCTTGTGTTGGGCTTCCTGCTTGACAGAGAGCTTGCTTCTCCCTCTCCCTCTGCCCCTCCCCCTACTCATTCTCTCTCCCTCCCTCCCCCACACATAAATACGTACAATCTTAAAAAAACAAACAAACAAACAAAAACAATGGAGGAGAGGGTTCTGTGCCACCTATCGGTACTGCAAAACAACTTCAAGATATATGACCTAGTTACTTAGCTCAAAATCATCTTCATATATCTAATAAGTATGCCTTATGTTTCAACATATTTAAACAACTATTTCAGCAAGCCCGTATGATAGAGTAAGATCAGACAAACCTATGTATCAATCCTGGCCCCATGATATGCATGTACATAAGTGACCCTCATTGTGCCATTCCAAGGTGGCTTCTTTCTCTCACAAGCTTGTGTCTATTGTGGAGATTAATAAACAAGGAATCTCAGTGTGTGATAAGTACTATGGAATACAAGGACTGAGATTACCTTTTAAATTATAATCCTAGGATTATAAATGGACTGCCCTGATTTATTTGAAGACTAATCATTGCTAAAATTATCCTACAGAATTTAGCTCTTGAACCTAGGTTGATAAGAGAATCAATCCACTCCCTAGCATAGTAAGTACAAACCTAAAAATATTTTTAGCAAAAAGCTGCTGCAAGATATATTTGGTTAAAACCATAATAATAAACCAAAATAAGTCCTCATCAGCAGAGTAGACATTTCTGCTTTCTGATAAAAGTATAAGTTTAGGGGAATTTATTGAAGTGAATGTTACATTAGCAGAGACATTGCACATGCTTACCCAGAATAAAGACAGTAAATAAGCACAGAGTAAATTCCAGTGTCTTCCCATCTCCATCTATCCATATAACATTCTCATACTGCACTTCATGAAGTTCCACTGTTAGCCTCTCACTCCTTATCTCCAAAACCTACCATTTTTGTTGCCCATCTGATAAATTGCCAGCCCCTCATTCTAACATCCAGTGACATTGAGACCTGGTTTGCCTAAACTTTCACCTTTTTCTGGTTCACAGCGATTTCTCCACCCCATCCATACACCTGCCCCAATGCATACAGATTCCCCCAACCTCTTTCCCTCTTTCCCTCCCCTCAGCCTATGCAATCCTTCCCATCCTTTCCTGGAGGAAGATGATCAAGGTCCCTTTTCAAGGAGTCTTCTTAAGATACAGATCTCAAGAATCCACAGTCCCTCTTCTGCCTCACACCATGTTCACACAGAGGGGATTCGGATAGCAAAAGGCAAGCTCTTGAGTCAGAAAACACATGAGTTCAAATCTTGGCTCCACCACTTATTAGCTCTATAACTAAAAGTCCTCTCTGACTTTTTAGGCATCAGTTTCTTCATCTTCAAAATGAGGATAATAAAGGTTTCTCCACCTAGACTTACGGAGTATTAAATAAAATAATGTAGACATTCCTGCAAACATGAAGCATAAAGCCTGAGGGGGAAGACAGGACACAAAAACTGTAGCTCCAACACAGGAGGGAAGTGAAGGGGACCCTAGGCACCAGACAGAGAAGCACCTGTTCCAGACCGGAACAGTAAGACTTAAACAGATTTCTATTAATATTACTCAGCCATCAGAAAAGATGAATACCCACCATTTGTATCAACATGGATGGGACTAGAGGAGATTATGCTGAGTGAAATAAATCAAGCAGAGAAAGTCAATTATCATATGGCTTCACTTACTAGTGGAACGTAGGAATAGCATGGAGGACATTAGGGGAAGGAAGGGAAAGATGAAGGGGGGGAACCAGAGGGGGAGATGAATCATGAGAGACTATGGACTTCAGGAAACAAACTGAGGGTTTTAGAAGGGAGGGGGTAGGGGATGGGTGAACCTGGGGATAGGTATTAAGGAGGGGGCACGGATTGCATGGAGCACTGGGTATTATACGCAAACAATGAATCTTGGAACACTACACCAAAAACTAATGACGTATTATATGATGACTAAAATAACATAATAAAAAATTAAAAATTAAAAAAAAAAAAACATTCCTATTGAGGAATGCCGCGGTCAGGCCATCTCTTCAACCTGGTGAAAACACTGGAAGGTACACTCCAACTAAGCCTTGCAGTAAATAAGAACGGGGAAGGTGTGAGAGAGAGAAGCTAGGAAACTCAACCCAGAAGGAAAGGAGCTCCAGAAAGGACGCCTTCAAGAAAGAGATTAGAATGGTAGACTTCCTAACATGGCGGACCTAGTGCGAAATTGTATGAGGGGCGAGTTAGTAACAGCTAACTGGGGAGAGTTAGTAACAGCTACAAAGCTGTTACTTTGGAAGTGGGAGAAGAGGGCAATTGTGGCAAGTAGGAAATGGAAGTTGTCATAATACCCTACAATGTTCAACTGTGAATATCTCTATAGGTATAATAATGTAAATACTGTTAATTTAATAACAACAAAAACCAACCTGTAACAGAACTTCATCAGGAAGGTGGAGGAGAGAAAGCAGATGGCATGGGGGTGGGATCAGAAAGCTAACTCCTCGACTATCAGGCCAGTAAATAGCAGTTTGCACACTTTTTAGAAGCATGGAGACCTAAAGAGATTCACAAAGAATGGAAAATGACTATCTTTGGGAAGAGTCACTTTGGGGTTTACAAAGAGCAGGAGTTTCCTGAGGCAAGAGACTTTAGTATTTTCTGCTTTTTTAAATTAAGTGAACAGATTATTTCAGAATATATATAACAGATCATTTCAGTAAAACCAAAAGTTAAATAACAACAACAACAAAAAGAAAAATGTCAAATTGATCAGCATACTCCAAGTCAATGTACTGGCTCCTCAGCAACTGAGTGTTGACTAATTTCCATATTTTATCAAACTGTATTTTTCAGGATCCAGACTAGCTGAAGAGCAAACAGAGAGTGAAGTGGTATCATTTCAGGGGTGCTGCTAGAGGCTCCCTGCTCAACGGTATTGATAAGACTGCCTATCATCTCCTGCCCACTGACCAGGGTCTCCTGCAGCCCTCTCCTTAAACCTAGCTCTTTGAGTCCTTTCTCAGCACCATAATGAGTGAGCCTGTTAGCTCATAGAAGCTGACAGAAGTTAACAAGACACAGTTTGGGGATGAAAATGGTGACAAGTAGGATGGTGTTAAAGAAACTGGAAAATGAGTAAGGGCCAACCCCAGCAAGACCAAACATGCACTGACAGACAGAAGAGGTAGAATTCAAGGCAAAATGGGTTTCTCTGCACAATTCTGCCAGGAATAAGCTGTGATCATGTCTGGAAGAAACAACCAGTGTGGGTAACTTAGATTCACAGTGTTTTGCTGCCTTTAAAGCTCTTTCCTTTGTTACCCACTTGGAGCCTGTAGTGGTGATTAATCTCCAGAACTGCCTTCAGTGATCCTTCCTTCTAGTATTTGCTCCCTTGTGTAGTCTCCTCCCACACCATACCTGAAATCTGTCTCGGTCCCTGTCATATCATTTGCACAAGGGGAACCAAAATGCCATGTCGCAAGTAGTTCTTATGAAGAGGCCAGTGTGGTAAGGAACTGAGGCACCCTGCCAATAGCTCCATGAGTGAGCCTGGAAGCATATCCTTCAAGTCAGCCAAGCCTTCAGGTGACTGCAACCCCAGCAACACCTAGACTGTACTCCTTTAAGAGACCCTGAATCAGAACCACCCAGCTAAGCAACTCCTGAATTCTTGACCTCAGAAAACATATGAAATAATAAAAATTTGTTATTTTAAGCCATTAAGTTTTAGGAGTAATTGCAATAGATATGCAATAGCAAGGCTGATAGCCAGCCAACCAACCAACCAAACAACCTGTGTTCAGGTTCCTGACCATCCAATGTATTATCATCCCTATTCTGCAACTGAGAAAAGAGAAGCCAAAAGAAGTCCAGTAATTTGCCTAAGGTCTCACAGTAATTGGAAGCTCTAGGTCTTGAACTGCATCAGCTTAACAAATCAACTTAACAAATACTTCAGTATTAAATAAAATACCAAGGGGTTGGTCTTCAGAACATGTAAAAATGATGCTTTAAAGAAACAACAAGTACTTGAAAAGAAACACACTTTATGTTGCACCTTTTGCTGAGAGCCCCAATATTTCCTGCTATTTAGGCTGTGAGCAGAGGTAGGTACAAAAAGAAGTGTTATTCTGATCCTTGATTGGGGCTTGTTGCCAGAGTTTGGTCTTATCCTCTGCAGTGCATAATTTGTGATAAAACTGGCAAGAGAATGTATGCTCCAATAACTTGGCCGATTGCATTAGGCAAAAGAGTCTTAAAGAGTATTATTTATGAAAAAGCTGACCAAGGATTCTTAAATCAGAAGAATGGGGGTGGGGGATCCCTAATGCATGTGAAACACCTGAACACAATAAAACCCAAGACAGAAGCATACAATACATTCTTTTGGCTTTTCTTTTAGAATAAAATGTCTCTCCTAGTCGTATAAACACTGGGATTTTTTAATTTCAAGAAACATCACTTGCTCACATATAAATCCTCTATTTCTCAGTCTGAGATATTCAAGATGCCTATATGTAGATTCACTGTCTCAAGAAAGGGCCAGCTCAGAGGCCTGTCATTCTCCACAGGGACAGAGGAAAGGACCACTTGGTGGGAAGTAGGAAGAGTAAGTCGGGGACCCATTAAGCTGCTAATATGTACTGAATATCAGTGGACAAATTTTCAGATTCATGAAGAGCTATGACCATCCTTTCTTTTCCCCCCTTAGCTTCCCAAAGGGAAAGGAGAGATAAGAGGAATCCAAAATACTCAGCAGGAGTAGCCTTATTTTTTAAGGCACAGTAAAGAGCTGACCCCAGGGCCAATAGTTTGTCCATTTATAAAGTTTCTGGCCCATAATTTAAGGTAAGATTCCTCCATAAATAGAGAAATCTAAATAGATTAGAAACAGAGTGTCTCCTAACCAGTATTTTGTATGTGTGGTTCTAGGATTGTTACCTAATTTTGGTGTGTCTCATTCCAGTGATTTCCCAGTACACTTAGAATAAAACTTAAACTCTTTGTGGAGCCTAGAAGGCCCTGGGTAATACAGAAGCTGCCAACCTCACCCAGCCTTTACCTTAAACTCTCCCAGGGTTATGGCCAGGTTTCAGCCACCCTGGTCCCTTACATTCTCAGGCATCCTTAGTTAGTCACCTCTCCAGGCAGTGAGATTTCCTGCTGCTTCTACTTTTTCTCCCTTTTCTTTATCAGACTGCCTTCTTGTGTTCAGCTTCCTGATCACCCAATGTAAATGAGACTTCCTTCCCTCAGCCTGTCCCATCACCCTGATTCCCTTTATGCCACTGAACACTAACAGAAAAATAACTTATTTATGAATTATAAAATAATACAATCTGACCTTTATTGAGCAGTTTCTACATGCCAACCACCGTTTTAAGGGTTTTCATTATAATAACTTATTTAGCTCTGATAATAATCCATTATACCCACTACAGGTGAAGAGACCAGGACACAAGTTAAGAACCTTGCCTGAAGTGATGCAGCTACTGGGTGGTGGAACCAGGAATCACCCCAGGATTTGTTTCTTGTTTTTTGTCTGCCTTCCATCGGGCTGGAAGCTCCATGGGAGAAGGACCTTTGCAGGTCTTGTTCACTGCTGTATCCCAGCATGGTGCCTAGCACATAGTAGGTGCTCAATAAATAGGTTTTGAATGAATGAATGAAGAGAGATATATCAAAGCCCTACTGCTGCTCCCACCCATTCCATTTTTGGGGATATGCGTGTAGATGTTGTGCAATCCTCCACTAGTTTTCACCAAGTCCGTGAATCACGTGAGCTCTGCTTCAAACAGATTCCTGCTAAGGTAAGGCAGTTTGAAGTATCAAAAATTCTCCTTACCTGGGCAGGCTCTTGGTGTTGAGACAGCTGTGTCCTTCAGCCCAATCAAGCAGGTTTTCCAGCTGGGCCTTGCAAACGTGAGGTAGCAGGCACTTCAGGCATGTGGGGCCCGGTTAAGTTAGCTTTCTCATTGTTTCTTGGTGAAAGCCATGCTCTCCTGTGCCATCTTGGCTTCGAGGGACACTTAAAGTCTTTTAAAAATTTCAATACCAGTGAGGTGGGCTGATTTCTGGAGGGAAGATCCTACAGCAATTACCCCCCCCCCCAAAAAAAAAGTCCTAATAGGACCAGAAAGAGTCCTGCGTCCTTTTGAGCACTTTAGAGTTACGGGATATATGTCTGAACACGGATAAAGAAAAAGCAGGGGTGCCTAATATTACAATATTTTTGGCAATAAGAAAAATTTTGTTTATAATTTGACCAAGGTGCATCTTTTCCCAAGCTCAATTTCTTATCCTCGATGTTGACTCCTAGGTTGTCGACGTTCATGGACGGGCTGGATTAACGCTCTTGTAAACACCTGAGTATGCCTCGCTCTCACACTCTCCGCAGCGAGCTAGGGAGGCGCGGAGGGTCCCTGAAACCGATACCTGGAACTTCCTCAGTTCCTCTTCCGGAATGCCGGCGGGGCTGCGGTAAGTCCGCAAGACTGGCATTCTGCGAGTGCCCGGCGCCTCAGCCAATGCGAACGCGGTTGACTCTCCTGGCCTCTTCCGAAAACATACCGGGCGCGAGCCGAGTGGCAAGCTTCCCTCACATCCTCCACCCCACAGCCGTGTTCTCCAAATCACCTTTGCGCGCATTCCTCTCGGCGCTCTGTCGTTCGGTCCCGGAGGCCTAGGAGCTGAGACCTTCAGCCCACTAGGGAGGAGGAGGTGGTGGCTGGAGGGAGGCAGAACGCTGAAGCCAGGCAGGTGGGTGCGGGCCTGGAAGCCCGGGACTTCCGCGTTTGGCTCTACCAGGCTACGCCTGGGATATTCCCCAGCTGCCGCAAGGCTGGGAAAGGCCTGTTGTAAAAGTTTAAGCCGGAGCAGAAAAAACTATCTAGCGTCTTCTTTGCACTCGGAGTTGCGCGGACACTGGGCGCTCAAAGATAAAACATGCAGTTACTGCCTCCAAGGAGCTCGAAGTCTGATGGACTACACGGGCTACTACAGAGCTCCACGCGAGGCTGGGAAAGGGGCATGAGTTGGAGCGGACGTGAGAGTGAGAGCATAGGAAGGGGTCTTAGCCCAGCAGGGGAATCGAAGTGGTCTCCCCAGAGGAGGTGAAGCCTTGAAAGAGATCTGAAGTACCATTAGGAGTTGGCTGAAAGGAGAAAGGAGATGCTCCCTTTCAAGACCCAGAGCCGCCGAAAAGCAAGGCGCACCTAGGACCGTGCGGAGTCCGGGGAGGATGGGGGTGGGGAGGGAGCTGGGCCAGAAGTAGATAGGTCGTGACCTCCGAGGTCCCTCCTTCACTTCTACACGAAGCAGGACACTTCGCTGGCAGCATTCCTATTCCTCAGGTGTCCAGACACAAGGCTTAGTCTGGCACGCGCCGTGCTTTGAGTTATTGCGCTGCGTAAAGGTGCGCATACATACTTAAGGGAGTACGTGGATTCTTCCCGCAAACGCGGAAGCGGAAAAGCCTCCTCCCAAGGAGGTTTCCAGCTTTGGGGAGTGGCCTGACCGCCTGAGGTACCAGCTTCAGGTGGCGAAGAAAACTGGGGCTCATTTAGGCGACCTTTGTCTTAAGACCTGTTTGGGCGGTGACCAAAGCTGCTGACTCCCCCCAGGGGCCACCTCTCCAGGACGTCTGCCTAGTGATCTAGGCCTGGCGAGGAGGCAGAGCTTAGAGGGACAGCTCAGAAGAAGGTAGAGGCATGGGCTGGAGACAGCACCGGTAAAGACTCCGGGATCACGGGAACTCCTTCGAGGGGCCCAGAACTGAGTCTTGAATAAACCCGCAGCCAACCAGCACTGTGTAAGGGTTGTCAGCGGCTGCGCGGTTCGCCTAGAGACACCGGGATGCCAAGCCGGGGAGGCAAGGCCCTCAACCCTCAGTACCCTGCCCGCGCGAATTCGAGTCTCAAGGCCAAGATGCGCAAGGGGATACTGGCTCCCTCCAGGATCGGTGCAGTCATTTGGCGCCTGCGGCTCCGGAACCGTGGGAAGTACTTTGGGACCCTACCCACAAACTGCCACCCCACCATTGCTTGCCCTTTGTACTAAACCGCTCAGGAGTCTTGGATTACGAACTAGGAGGGAGTGTAAGATGTTTAGAGAGTAGCGCTGACTGGAGGTGGAGGAGAAAATTTGAGGAAGTGAAGAAGGGCACCTGCTTGCCGGGAGTTGCCCTGGGGCAACCGGAATGAGTTGGCTCAGAGGCTGCGAAGAGAGAAAGGGTTTAGGAATTTGTGCCAGATCCCCTTCTTGAGCAGTTTCTTAGAGGTTTGTTTGCATTAGCCCATTAACTTCGTGTGTGGATTTGGTGTCCTCTGAGGGTTCCGGAGTGAGAGTCAGCGGGTCTCCGCCAGATGCTATAGCTCTCTGCAGATACGAGCATTTCTGTCACTCTTTCCTCAGTCCGTGGAGATCACCCAGTGGAACTCAAACTGCCTGGCTCTTAGACCTTCATCCCTGGCAGGCTCTGAGCGCAGCGCTTAGTCCACAGGCTCGTCCGATCTGAGTAGGGGTTGCCTGAGACTCTTGACACCCTCCCCGGACTGGGCTGGAAAACACCTCTACTTCCTGGTATGCCAAGCTAAGTGAAACTTCTTGCACAGAACAAGGTTAGAGGGCAAGGTGAAGGCCAGGGCTGGTGCTGAGAGTAATGTAGTCTACGGCCAGGGAAGCCAGGATACTGACCAGACCCTAAGTGAAACAAGAGCAGACATTAAGATCAGTCTTCCAGTGAGCTTTATCTACATGGCAGGTTTCAATGGCTCTGAGAATCAAGGGTTCGCCTTTGGCTTGCCCCACGATCTAATCTTCAGACCTGCGGCAGCCTGGGGTGGAAAACAAAATAGTGGTTTTCAAATCTCATACACTCGGCATCACCACTCCCCACTGGAGTTATTTGGCAAATCACTTAGCCTTTCTCAACCTCAGTTTACTAATCTGCAAAATGGGCATAGCGCCCACCTCTCTGATGAGCCTTCTCAGGATGAGAAATGCCACGGACGGTAGGAAGGAGACACAAAGCCTTCCCCTCAAATTTGATACACTACATGCTAAAGAAAGCCAGTCTCCCTGCCTCCTTATTTTCTGCTTACCTCCCCCACCACCAACCCCTTCAAGCCCTCGGAGCTGTGCGTTTCTGGTCGGTCCTCCCAAGAGAGGCTGGTGCAAAAGCCAATAAGCCTGGAACACATGCAGGTCCTGCTGGGCCTGGGACAATGGTTTCCATTTAATAAATATTTCCCCCAAGGGCATTTCACATTGGGCAGGCAATTATTCAAAGGAAACAGGCACGCAGGTTGGCTCTGCGGGTTATTTCGTCCTTTTTACCCGAAGAATGCTCATCTGACGCAGGAAACGAGTCTCTAATTCTCGCTAGATGGAAGAGGTGCCCAGGGACAAATCAACCCTGCGTGTCCATACAGCCTGAGACTCCATTCTAGGGCATCTGCAGAAGGGGCAACGGGAAAGCCCCCATACCCCATCGGGAGGAGGCCCGGCCTCCAGGCTATCCTTCCCATACAAACAGATGTAGGGGGGAAGTTGGAGGTTTAAAAACCCTAAATATATAATATCGTAATTAGGAATTACGACGGAAATCCCATTCCCTGGCCGCTCCACAAAAGTGGAGAGCGGATCGCTGCGCTCTTCAAGGCTCACCAACCAGGGTTTGAAAACTGCACTGCCAGACAGGAGGCCTTCCTGCAATGGCTTGGAACGCACCACTGTGCTAGCCCAGGACCCAGCGATTCGCCCCAGCTCCACATCCTGGGGCAGAGGTGAAGGCAGAGCCGGAGGGGCATCCCCTGAGCACACCGCCAAAGCGCCCCAAGGGTATGTCTAGAAAAGTTTATTTCACTCTTTAACCTGAGTTTAATATATTCTTTTTCTTTTCAGAGGATCTTTGACAAAGAGGGAAGTGCTGTCCTTGCATTTAGCGGCGAGGCTGTCCTATTTATCAACACGCGCTCTGGGCTCACTCGCTTCGCTACCCCATCCCTAGGTCTTTGTATTCTAAGACCTAATTCTCCTTTGCACGACTGGGAAAGGAAGCAGCCACGAAGAGTTTTATTTGTTGACAGTGCCAGAAACAATGTGGAATCTAAGTCCCCAGTCCTGAGCTGGCCGCTCTGTTCTCTCCCTCTCTCCGTCTTTCCCTCACACCTCTCCCCGCCCCCACTAGTCGCGCTCTCTCTTTCCTCCCCGGGCGCGTTGGCAGGTGGGCCCCCTTGCCTTCTCTGCTGCTGATTGGCGCCCAGGTTGGGGAGTCACCGCCCCACGCTTATGTCAGAGTGCGTGCTGTCCTGGCCCACCTCGCCTTTGAACTTCGCCGCTTTTGGCTCTCGTTCACCAGCCTCCCTGCATTCTCAGCCAGGTGCTGTGCTAGGCAAGGCAGCTCCGGGAAAACCACGGGAGGGGGGAGGGAACCACAGCGGTAGACATAGGAGAGAGGAGAACCAGAGAAGGCGAAGGTGGAGAGGGGGAGAAGGAGGAGCTTCCTGTCCTAGCCAGCAAATTACCTGGCCACTTAATCCCAAAGACTCCAGTACTTGGGCCCTCTGGTGCCGGCAGCCCCCGGCTGGCTGCCCTCTCCTCCCTCGCCCCTCCTGTCCTCACTCGCCCCCCACCCCGGGGCCTGCGTGGGTGCCGGGACTGGCATGATCAGCTGAACTTTGCGGGGTTAGCGCTTCTCTCTGGCTTCCCCTCAGCGGTGCAGAGGCGAGGGGAGTGCAGAGCACCGGCTCAGGACGGACAAACAGACAGATAGACAACCGCGCCCAGGCTCGCCTGCAGAGCCCCTACACACCCCACCCCCACCTGCCTAGCCGCCTTCGGGACCATGTCCAAACCTTCAGACCACATCAAGCGACCCATGAACGCCTTCATGGTATGGTCCCGAGGCCAGCGGCGCAAGATGGCCCAGGAAAACCCCAAGATGCACAACTCAGAGATCAGCAAACGCCTAGGCGCCGAATGGAAGCTTCTGTCCGAGGCAGAGAAGAGACCGTACATCGATGAGGCCAAGAGGCTACGCGCCCAACACATGAAGGAACACCCGGACTACAAGTACCGGCCACGGCGCAAGCCCAAGAACCTGCTTAAGAAGGACAGGTATGTCTTCCCCCTGCCCTACCTGGGCGACACGGACCCGCTCAAGGCGGCTGGCCTGCCGGTGGGGGCCTCCGACGGCCTCCTGAGCGCGCCCGAGAAAGCCCGGGCCTTCTTGCCGCCAGCCTCGGCGCCCTACTCCCTGCTGGACCCCGCGCAGTTTAGCTCAAGCGCCATCCAGAAGATGGGTGAAGTGCCCCACACCTTGGCCACCGGCGCACTGCCCTACGCGTCCACCCTGGGCTACCAGAACGGCGCCTTCGGCAGCCTCAGCTGCCCCAGCCAACACACGCACACGCACCCGTCCCCCACCAATCCGGGCTACGTGGTGCCCTGTAACTGTACTGCCTGGTCTGCCTCCACCCTGCAGCCCCCCGTCGCCTACATCCTCTTCCCGGGCATGACCAAGACTGGCATAGACCCTTATTCGTCAGCCCATGCCACGGCCATGTAACCCCAGGCCAGCCCACCAGACCTGGAGGGTGACCTGGAAGCGGGGTCTGCACCCTGTTCTCTGCGCCGCGTCGGGTCCTGCAGACGCCTTTGGGTCAGCCGTTCCGCTGCCCGCTACCCCACCCCAGACTCTGCCTCTCTTCCAGGGGGATGGTAGTGGCGTCCTCCCGGACCCAAGGCGCAGACAGGTGCCAGAAACTTGTGAACATATGACAGCTATATAGCTGCCCCTATCCTGACTGTCCCAAAACAAATCTCCGACTGTACCCCCTTTGGACAAAAAAAAAAAAAAAAAAAAAATAGGCAGTTTTGCTTTATTTATGTCCCCTTCTCTCTCCTCTGATGGGCTTTGGACTCCAGAACTCCCAGATCCTGGTATTATATCTAGAATATGCATATATTTTTTTTTTCTTTTGCACCCTGAAGAGTTAGCTGTGTCTCTGTGTTTTGCCATCAGACACAACTAGGTGCCATTTGCTCTTTATGTATTGGGGGGAAAGTCTTAAAAGTTTAAAACTACAGAAAGGGAAATATTTCTATTTAAAATCATGCTATGATAGTGTTTGCTTCTTTAAAGTTAAAACAAAGGGACCCACATGATTATTTTCTTTGTATAAAGCAGTGCTCCTAGATACCTAAGTTTACTTTTAGACAGAATGTCGGGTTATGAAGTCAGGAAGTAGAAAGTCGACAAAAATTACAAGAATAAAAACATCCTAAATGGTCATAAATGTTTTGACGATGTCTTGGAAATGTACCTAGAAGGTTCACCTCCTTACTCTGTTCATTTGTTGAACAAAGACGTTTTGAATAAAGACAATCTGTCATTGCAAAAAGTAACCTTTCGTGTGCATAAAATCTGAAGTCAGGAAGCCCTGCCTGAGGGCTTGTGGAGTAGGGTCATCGGAGTTTTAGAGTGCGTAGAGTGACTCTAGCAGTGGCGACTGGCCTTGCTAGAGCTGAGCTGGGCTGAGCGTGGGCTGAGCCTTGTGGCCTGTGGTCCAAGTGCAAAGGGGCCCAGAGTCGGATTTGTCGGGATCGATTGTGCTCTCTGGACCCGCTATTGGCCTTTAGAGGCTGGACAAAGGTATCTATCCCTCAGACGTCACTTCTATGTCTTCTTTAACAAAGTGGTCAGACCACTTCAAGGAGCGAATGAGCTAAGAATAAAGCCAACCCAGACCTCTGAGACCTGGGTGCATTTTCTTTTCCTTTAAACTAAACTCCAAAGAATGGAGAAAAGTATATAGTGTACTGGGAACAATTGCGCACCACGCACGCAGTCCTGTGGTGGGTGTTTAAGTTCAACGCATGGGGGGATGACTGGTGTGGTAATTTTTAAAGATGCTTAAGAACGCTGCTGCTGGCTCTTAGGATTTGGGGCTCCATACTGGTTCCTAAGTTAAACAATCAAAGTTTAAGAAATATAGAAAAACGTGCCTTAGGTCCCTGCTCTGGACTATGGGAGACTTTTTACTTAGACCCTGCAGGAGCCCAGGAAAAAGGAAAGCAACACGGCTCAGGCACGGAGTTTAAAAAAAAAAAAAATCATAAAGATTCAATAACTTTTAGTCCTTGGTGTTTAACAGAAAAGCAAAAGAGCCTTTCCTTTCCCCACTGGGCAAATGTTCACTTCAAGATTGCTCTGTTTGTCGTATGGGAGAAAGGACATTCTGATGCCTTCCAACCCAACTCTTTGGAACTTGCTCTCAAATGGAAGGGTGCTCCCTCACCCCATCTCTCACCAGTCTCACCCCCAAAGCCCTGCTCTTGCATGTTTTTCGGTAGGTCGGGTGCTTTTCCCACTGACTTTGATGTGGTGTGGGATGGGAGTGGGGGGCAGCCTAGGGATTTGTCTGCTTTCTGCTTCTGTTGAGGGATTTTGGGGCTTGCCTCTGCCTCTTCCAAAGGAGTCGGTGGCTGGAAGTGCAAGGGAAACGTTGTCAACAGACACCAAAGCCAAAAACCACCGATTAGCATATTGTCCTCAAAACAATTAGAAGTGTTTGAGGTGTTATTTGGAGCCTATTCATCCAAGCCCCTTTGTCAAGGGGGATTTTCCTTATTAAAAAAAAAAAAAAAAAAAAAAAAAGTTAGCAGTTGTCCATCTGGCTGAGCTGAATAGCAAAGTGATCCGTGTTGTATATGCTTTTCTCATTAAGAGCTCTTTTGAGACCGATGTTAGAATTAAATGGTATAACACAATTAACATACACGGGCGCTGAATAGGAGGGGACGCCTATAAATAATAGATAGATAAATAAATGAGCGATCAGGCGAAGGTAAACAAAAGCGGCCTGGGGACGTGTAGGGGGAGGCCGGGCTGGTGCGCCACGCTTACTTAGCATCACAAAACCCTCTTACAAATCGAGACAATTAGGAAGTGACTTGCCTCTGGTGGCGGTCGGGTCTGGGGGCTCTAGGCGCTTAGGGAAGGCCCCTCCTTCCGCCCCCTCGGAAGCCCAGGAGGCCTGGGGCGAAGGCATCGAGGTTTCGCTGTCTGATATAACCCTAACTGACAGTCCTGTCAGCCGCTCTGATCTCCCTCATAGCTCAGTGTCCCTTAACATCTCCTAAGATGAAGCTTACAGGGGTCTGGGTGTCTCCCCGCAGAGCCCGGCGCACCAGCGCCCCAGGTGCATAGAGCGCCCCGGCCGGAGGAGGATTCCGGGGCGCACGGCCCCACCAGGATGTTCGGGAAAGTGCCGGGTTAGATTAGGCTGGAGAGGGGTACCTCGGGCGGCGGCGGCGGAAGCTGGAAAACTGAAACCAGGGTTCCAGACTGCGCCCGGCCCTGGAGACTCCAAAGGGAGCTCCAGGAAACTGGGATGCGCTTTAGCGGGGAGGCGCCCATGTGCCCGCGGCTTGGTGTGATTGAGACTCGTTAAAACCAGTAGAGAGCGCGGGGCCCGGAGCAGGTCCCGGGACCCAAAGCCGTAGACCTAGCTCTAGCCGTGTCTATCTGTTCCCCCTCGCTTCTTTCCTTCCCAGTCGGGCTGTGTCCCCCCTTTCTGTCCTCCTTAGGCCTGGCCCCAGCCTCGGCCCCCCAAGGCCTGCCTTTGCCTAGCCTTCCGCGGGCCGCAGAGGCTCACCGAGGTGCGCGGCTGCGACTCGCCCTAACAAACAGCCGAAATCCACCTCGTCACGCCGCTGACAGGGGCCGATTACTGACTTTGAAGTCAGGGGCAGACAAAAAGAAATCCCCTGGGGGAGGTGTGGAGGGGGGCCGCAGTCCCTGTCAAACCTGTTTGCTCACAACTGTCTCTTTCTTTCAAGAAAATCATTAAAGCAAACCGGTAGGGAGAGGAGTGCCCCGCCCGCCCGGAGTCAAGGAGAGCCGCTTCTCCGTGCGCGCTACTCGCAGCAAAGAGCAGTCAAGAGTCGCCCTAGACAGACTCTTGGTGCCGTCGGGAGAACGCGAACTCCCGAGGCGTGCGGGGCGGCCGGGACCCTGCCGGAGCCGACTTCGTGGACTCCTTCACTCTCTGAGCGCGTCTCGCAGCCTGGGAGTCCCGGGCTTCTGTCCGCAGCCTTGGCCTCCCTGGAGCAGGGGGTAAGGGTGCCAGAGAGGCCCCGGGCCGCTCTCCTGCGACTGCGACTGCGACTGCTTCCAGGGAACAAAAAAATTGACCCCACAACACGGCACGCTTACTCTCGCCTCTCCTCTACTGGCCATTTTCTAGGACCCTGGAGTCCTGACCGACACGGGCTCCAGATGGCAGTGGGTGGCGCTGGTGCGGCAGGGGCAGAGTTGTTCGGGTTTTAGTTAGGTTGTCTTTCTTAAACCTCGGCCGCCCTCTAGCTCAGGGGCACACTGGCCACATCGTTTGGGAGATTCAAGATCGTTAGCCCCCTTCCGCTCCTGGCCTCTCGTGGATAACCTCTGCAGCCTTTC
This sequence comes from Mustela nigripes, assembly GCF_022355385.1. Taxonomy (NCBI): domain Eukaryota; kingdom Metazoa; phylum Chordata; class Mammalia; order Carnivora; family Mustelidae; genus Mustela; species Mustela nigripes. Next base: position 94,147,178 of record NC_081558.1, read on the forward strand.
AGGCACTTCCCCAGCTTTGGGTCTGTCTCCAGAAATCTTTAATCCCCTTCCAGTTTCTGAGTTTTCCCATTTAAGTATTAATTTCCTTAGAACCACTAACTTAATAGGTGGGAGACACCAGCTATGTAAAGTAAAATAAATCTCTCTGAGGTGTGACTGACATCTGAAACCCCCTTAACATTTGCATTTTAAAACGGGATCTAGATAACCTCCTGGAGTTTCCCGTTAGGGTGATGTTTCAGTCAGGGTTGGGTCTGGGGGACTTTATATGCGACTCGCTACCTAGAGAAGCTCTCCCTCGTGGGGAGCCTCTCTGGAGAACTGAGGCTGCCAAGGTCCGGAAAACTCCGTGAGCCTGGCACTAGGGTTGTCCTCGAGGACTCTCTTTCAGCTCCTCCCCAGCTCTGGTCTTGTCACCATTGTTCAAGAGGACAATGAATTTCAAGTCATTTGAATTTGAATATCATGTAATTCACAAGATTCGTGTTAAGAACTCTCATCTCTATTTGCTGAGTGGGTTGTGCGTGTGTTTGAGTGTGACAGAGGAAGGCAGAGGGGCACGTTAGTTTTGGGTACAGGACACGCCAGGGCCTCAACCCCCCCCTCCCCGCCCTGACCAAGGGGAACGCCCTCCTAGCCTCTTGGCCCTGCCCTGGCCTCCAGACGCTCGACCCAGCTTTGAGGGCACTCTTTGGGCTGTTACTCTCTTGGCGCTATGGGGTTGGGCCTCGTCCTGGAACCAGAAGGGCTGGCGCTTGGCAGCTGCAGAGTAATTAAGGAAATAATAAAGTTGTGGACGGGAGGGAATCGCTAGAAATTCTGGGGCAGGCGTAGACGCGGACGAGGAGATTCGCGGTCGCCTCGGCCTAACCTTTGCTCTGTGCGCTCCCGGGGCGGCGACTTGGTGGTGTTTGCCCTGGCACTGGGAAGAGAGCTGGAGGCAGAAAAGAGAGCCTCAACACCTCCTCCTCGCCTAGCCCCCGACCCTGCGTCCGGCTTAGCTGTCATCCGCGACCCCCTGCCAGTCCCTGGTTGGGGTGTCGGAGTTATGCTCTTGAGAAGCTGGAAGGCGGTCGGGCCCAGGAAGTTCTTGAGCGGCCTCCCTAGATTCTCGTCCTCTTCGCTCGAATTCCTGCTCTGGGCATCTTCTCTGACCCCCCCAAAATGTCCCAGGAATTTGGTCCGAGTAGGGGAAGGGAACGGGTCCTCAGGGCGGACAGACAAAAAGGAGCCCGCGTTTCCTCTTTGCTACAAAATGTAGGAGTTGCGCTATTCTGGCGGCCAGTGGCCATTTCCAAACTTTTCCACTCTTGGGCCAGGGAGAAAGGTAATCAAACGCAATTCGTGCCTTCTGGGCAGGGCTGGAAGGGACTTCAGGGAAGCTCTGCTAGCCCAGCCGGCAGGACCGCACTCCGCCGGGGGCAAGGAGGAGACCAAGCCCAGACCCGACGTTGGCGAGCGGGGAAGACCGGTCGTTCTAGAGAGCAGGTCCCCTTCTGCCTCCCCTTCGCCGCGTCGCCTGCTGCTCGCTGCTCGAGAGCTGTCTCTCCTGGGTGCCACAGGGCTCGGTGGCCCCTCAGAGCACGGAGGCTCTTCGGGCCCTACAGCTGCGAGAGGCGGGAAGGGAGGTGGGTGTGCGGCGCGCGCTGGGCTCCGCGGGAGAGACGGGAGCGGCGCTTCAGCCTAGCTGACGGAGGGCGGAGAGCCGGGAGTCCCGAGAGCCGAAGAGCGGCTCCCGACTTCCTGTAGCGGGGCCAAGCCCCCGCGGGCTCTCGGGACGCCCCGCCCGGGGACCGCGGGAGGAGGGAGAGGGGAGGGAGGGAGCCGGCGGTCGAGGCGCTCGCCTCTGGTCCCCGTTCGCCCGGCACCCCCCGTGGCGCGGCGAGTCAATGGGATTTGGACACTAGAGGTGTAACAGCATTACTGCATTAATTACCATTTCCATTTCACGTCCAGATTGTTTACTTATCTGCGGGAAACATATGTCGGGAGAAGTTCACATTCCGGATTCTGCTCCGCTGCCCAAGGTGCAATTCCGGGGAGGCGGCGAGGGGGAGGGGAGGGCTTCAGATTTTTTATTACACCCTCTAGCCTTATCTGCCGCTGTAAATTATGAGGATCCTCCATTGAGCGGCATATGGAGATTATATACTTTTTTGAATATCGTTTCCCAAAGCCTGCAGATTTTCACTTTGAAATGAAACAATCCTCTGCCGACTCCCTCGGGGCCGGGTGCCTGCTGCGCTCCCCGGTGAGGCCTGGGGGACCCTTTCTTCAGGGCCGGGCACGCACCTACGGCCCCATTGCTGCGGCCATTGCCCAACGGAACACTACTTCCCAGGGTCTGAAATAATCTCTCGGGGATAACCCACCCATCGAAAGTGTTTGAGATCTAAGGAGGCGCCCCTGCTCTGTTTTCTGAACCTTATCCCCGGACTTCCGCGCGGTTTGCAGCCCTTTTTCATTTTGGATACCCGCATAGACGCGAGCCCACTTCTGCCCTCTTTCTACGCCTGGCAGCTCCAAAGCCGTGGAGAGGGTTGAGGAGTCCACTACTGCCCGCAGCAGCCTGTCTCGCCCTCATGCACCTCGAAGGTTCTCAAGCACATTGGGCTTGGGACAGCCAATTTTGACTTCTCTGTTTGGGGGGCAGTAGAGGTGGTAAGGAATGTGCCCCCGTTTAGACCGCTTATTGTGAACCCGGAACGGAAATCTATGTGGAAGGCCACTGCCTCGCTGCTCCGGGATAAGTAGGACCAACCAGAGCAGCACGGACCGAATCCCATCTTTCTTATCTCTAGGAGACTCCTTTCAGGCTGAAATCTGAAACGGAGGGAAAGGAAGAGACAATCCTCCTCCTCCTCCTCCTCCTCCTCCTCCTCCTCCCCCTCCTTCTCCTCCTCCTCCTCCTCCTTCTTCTTCTTCTTCTTCTTCTTCTTCTTTTTAAATTTAATATACCAAGCCACCCGTTCGAGTCATTTACATGCTTAATTTAGTGATAATAGTCAATAAACAGAATCAGAGGATTCTCCTCTCTATTTCTTCTGACCACATCTTTCCACGTAATTGGGAATGCTGTATAATACATATGCCCCCGTTATTTTTTTTTCTTTCAATGTTTTGTCTGCATTGCAATTATAATAGGTGTGCTTTTTGTAATGTAATTTGTTTGCCTTCTTAAGAACATAAGGTAAAATATGCCTCGTATGTGGTTATTTTTCATCTTGTTTGGGCTCGGCTTGAAGTATTGCACACACTCCGTATGTAGACACCCACTCTCAAAAACCAAATTCAGAGATTTCTGTGAAATGCCCATTCTTAGGATGCTAAATATCCCGTGGGAAACATATTGCAATGTTCTACCAGGAACAATTAAATGTACCAGAGCAATGCAATTAAGATTAAAAAAAAAAAAAAAGTAAGATGGAAGAATGGGGAAATAAACAGATTCTTTTCCGTTAAGTATTGTTTTGGGATTTCTAATTTTTTCAAGACCTCTAAGAAAATTGTGAGGTGTCACTTCTCTCTTCTGGGTCTATCTGTAATTGAATCTAGGTCACTATTCTAAAGCAAGAAAAGTCTGCTTCCCACTTTCCTACATCAGGCTGAAATTTGGGGGAGGGACAAGGGTCTTGCAATTTCATTTAAAATGTAATGGTGGATGAACTGATAAGCAAATAGGGAGAAAGGAGTCTGCTTAAAAGAAAAAAAAAAGGCATGGTTTTAATATGCTCCAGATGGGGGGAAAATGATTTACATGAGAGTTTATTTCCTCTTTGCTGATATGAAAGAATTACAGATACAAAACCCACTGATCTATAGAATAAAAAAAGAAAAGAAATGTTATTTTCCTGTAAAGGTGTCAGTTCATTTATATTCATTTAACCATCCATCCATCAATTCACTTTCTCACTCCTTGCACATCCTCTCTGGCTCTGTTAAACCTTTGCCTACCAAGACACTTTGCTAGAATATGCAATAAGTTTTCTTTCTTTAAAATAATGTGAGATTGAGATGAAGTAGGTTAAGATAGAAAAGGGAAGATTTTTGTTGTTTTTAAATATCTTTGTTAATTTAACTTACAATTTTGGGAGAGAATTTTAACCATTTTCACCTTTCATTCTTTGCTGCAGTTTGAGCACATGCAGCATGACTGAAAAATTATATGCAGAGGATATGCAATTATTTTTCTATAAAATATGCATGCAATAGAAAGACATTTATCAATTGAAAACCTTTCTGTAACATAGAAATGTAGCAAAGGACAAATCTTTATGTATAGTCAGATGTTGGGTCAATAACGCATTGTTTCCCTAAAACAGTTGTTATGGGTTCAAACAAGTTCATGTTTCCCTGAGGATTTTCTGCTTGGTCAAGGTAGGAATAGCAGCATCAAATCTTTTGTGTTAAAAGTTGCCAGGTCTAAATAATTGTGTACTAAAATTTGCACATATCAAGAAAGAAATAAGAGGTACTGCCACTTGGGAGCTTCCAAGAGTAAGAGATTACTTAAGAATAGGTTTTACTTCTCTTGAAATAAAAGGTAGTGACCAGCATGATAGATACTGTCCCCACATTCACCCAAGTAAAGGGGTGATGTAATATTCTCTTGTCCATTACAATATCACCCAAATAGATGATAGGAGACCTACAAACATAAGAAAGGACAAGAACAACCATCAATATCTGACGATGGTTCTCACAAGTAAGAGATATAGTAAATGGATTCACACAGAATAAATCTTCCCCAGACTGAAGACTAATTATGTAATTCTTTGTTTTTCCTTTCTTTTTCCTTCTCTTCCCCTTCCTTGTCCCCTTCTTGTTTAGTTTTCCTTTTTAAAATGTGGACACTACTATTAGATTAGAAATTTCCTTTGTAGATCTTCATAGATTATCAGCATCATTCTTCTTCATGTTGGTTTCTTCCTGGTTTCACCTCCTTCCACTTTGGTAATACATGTTCTTACCCATCTAATTTTTTATCAGGCAAACTGAATAAGAGGCAAAAGAGGTAACGTTTTCTTCAGAAGTTGAAATGTTCTGGGTGTATTTCTTACCTCCAACTCTCAACTCTTTTGGAGTGAGTGTTTATAATCTAAATTGCTGGATGAGAAAACACCTTTAAGACACTTAAAAATTTCTCCTTACCATTGTCTTTTACCTCCTGGGTTCTCTGGAATGTTTGTGATACTTGTACCTAATAAGAAGGATCCATTTGCTTTGAGTTATCTTTGAGAACAACACTGAAGGCCTAAAGGTATGTCCTCTGCAGAAAAGGTGAGATGAACTTTTCTCTTGTCCAAATATACTCGTGGTTTACAATGTGTCATTTATACATTTATGTAAATAGGTTATACACAAACAAGGTGTAAAAGTAAATGACTACCTAGTGGCTTGCTGTGACAGCTCCAGCTGACTCCTGGGCTTCAGACCTGCCTTGCAGCGTAGGTTCGATGAAACTCAAAGTGTATCACACAACTGTAGCAGTGTTCGTGGTCAGCTTGTTAGGCAGGGAGGACTGGAATCAGACAGGAGGTCAGTCTGCTATCCAATTAACAACTTTAGTTCCTTTGCAGATGGTTGGCGTTGCTCCAACATTTCTTGAAAACATATTTTGTAATAAACAGGTGAAATGAGTGATAATGGATGTGGGTTTTGATTTTTTATTTTAGGAAGAGAAATTCCAAGAGCAAATCTGAAGCCAAGCCTTGTGATTAGGTCTCTCTCTGCTATAGCTCCATCCTTCTGCAGGTGACCTCTTCTGGAATTCTCTTGGCATACCAAGACTGCCAGCCTCTTTGGGGACAACATTTTGCCACCGCATGTCAATTCTCAGAAGACATCCTATAAGAACATTTTATTCTTGTCTTCCCTTTTTGTTTGTTTTTTAATGGAGAGAGAAATTAGATTATCTCTACTACCCACCATTGTGTAATATGATGGACATTCAAATCATCAAACCCACTTGGAAAAGGAGCCCTCATTCCCTTTTGAGACAATCTGGAGGAAAACAGGTAAATTTGATTTGTGACAAACTGTTGCCAAAAAGAAAAGTACCATTATGATTTCACTTCTCTTAGTTGGCCATGGCTCCAAAGTAGGATAAAGCTTAACAAGAAAAAAAAAAAAAAATCTTTGGATTGAGATAAAAAAAAAAAAGCGTATGTACTGATTTCTGTCTTCCAGCCATCCTTTGAGTTTCAACTAAATGTCAAAACAGCATTCCTTTAGTTACTAAGGGGAAACAAGTTGAAAAAAAAAAAAAACCTTGATTTGTGAATGCATTTGCCAGCTCATTAGGGTCCCAATCCCTTACTTTCCTCAATGCGCAGCTAGTCACCAGTACCCAGAGGAACCCAGAGACCTTATGCTAAGGTTCCACACCACTCTCAATGCAATGTGCTGGGAATAGAACAATGAAGGGAGTGGCATGCCTCTGCCAATTACTCATGAAAGTTCTAATAATTGTGTTTTAGTTCCCTATTAATCGTATCAAGTTCACTCATATACTCTTTCCCTTAATAAGGGAGGGCAGCAACAAAAGTTCTGACTGCCTTACTAGGAGAAATCCCCAATGCTGAAAGACACAAAACCTGGAGTGTGATCAGACCAGCCTGGAGGACGCCCAGAGCCCACTGGAGCTGTTGCCTGGCATGGAAGCAAAAACCTGAGCACCAAGCCTCAGACCATTCATTTAATGAAATCCCTGGCTTAGATGCAGAAAAATAAGTCAGGAAACTCATATTTTACTCCAGAGGGCATCCACTGTGCCTGCACTGGTGGGTAAAACACTCTTCCATGCAAAGGGGTAAGATTTTGATCTCTTTGAAATCAGTAACTGAGAGAAAAGCCAACATTGTCAACTGTGTTTAGGTACCATCTCAGCTAGTATAAGTGAGAATACTTTCTCTTTCAGTAAAATATGTTTTGGGACTATGTTTTAATTGATTGTATTTCCTCCTAGCACTCTGAAGATTTTTCTCCATCTTCCCTGGGGAGATGTACTCTGTTTTCAATAAGGGAAAGCCACAATTGTTTACTAAATGGATATTATTTGAGAATCTGTGCAAAGAACCATGTAAGGTGCCATGTAAGATACCCCATCTTGTTAAATTCTCTCCAAAGTACCAGAAGGTATGTACTGCTATTACCCTTATTTGAAATAGGAAGAAAGTGAGTCTTGGAGACAAAAAAATGACTCACCCGAGGGCTCATGACCCTCACGATAGAACTGCTATACCAATTCTCGCTGTCTGCCCATGACTATCTATAAAATCAAGGGCTCAATGAAGGTGGGGGAAGGAGCAGAGGACCGAAGGAATTCACAGCTGGGGACAAGACCAAGGAAGAGGAGAAAATATAAAATTTGGGGTAAGGTGGAGAATTGCAACACTTTCCCTTTCTCAGGCAGATGAGCAGATTATGCAGAATCAAATTGAATCCAATTCTCCTGTTAAAGTGAACGGAGCTCTCTTATTAGGTGTGCCCACAATGCTTCAGTCTTCTTGACCCAAGTCTCACTGATGCCTCTGCATCTTGCAGATGGTGGCCAGGGACCAGGATATCAACAAATTAATCCTAAATCATCACAGATTTGGAGGGGCACATTCACAGACACAGATTTCCTGCAGGGCCAATCAGGCCCCAGTCCCTTCCGGACTCATTTCATGATGTTCACTTCCAAGGGACCTCCTACCCCAGGGAGGTTGGCAACTGAAGGCATGCTGTGTTGGGAAGGGAAAGAAGTATTTCCCTCAATCCTGTTTTTCATTTTCTTGCTCCTACTCAGGGTTAGTAAATCTGTTACCCTTATCATGCCCCTGAATCCTCAGCCAGATTCTTGAAATCAGCCCAGCTTCTGTGGCTTTGCTTTAAGATTCAAACACTAGTTTTTGCTAGCTCATCCTGTATTGAGTTCCTGCATATCAATCATAGTATATCAAGTGGTTTCGCACTTCCTTGCTAATAATAGTTTGCATGAGTTGCATCTTTCTGGGAATATCAAAGCTTGCCATAAACCAGAAGTTATTAATCACAATATTTATGTTTAAGGAAATTTGGGGACATTCCAAAGTTCCTCTGTTGCTCAGTCCCTCCTTTGGGCACAAGTTTTACAGAACTGCTCAGAAATATGCTCATATTTTCCTTCCTTTTCTACTTTTAGAATCATCCCCTTGGTTGGAATAAAAATGAATCCTAAGAAGTCAAGTAAAAATGAATGTATGGAGCAGAGGAGAGAGTCCGTGGAGAACTGAAGGGTGGAAAATTGTGAGCAAAATTTGATAATTTTATAAACATTTCAAAAGGAGAGTTGACATGTTATTGGCCTTACTAAGACTGTTATTTGTGAACTACAGTTGAGAACATGATCATTTGTGCAAATTACAGTTTTGTCCCAAAAGACCACAAACTGGGCGCCTGGGGGTGGCTCAGTGGGTTAAAGCCTCTGCCTTCGGCTCAGGTCATGATCCCAGGGTCCTGGGATCGAGCCACACATCAGGCTCTCTGCTCAACAGGGAGCCTGCTTCCTCCTCTCTCTCTGCCTGCCTCTCTGCCTCCTTGTGATCTCTGTCTGTCAAATAAGTAAATAAAATCTTAAAAAAAAAAAAAAAGACCACAAACCAGTGGATGTATGTTGGATAGGTTTTCCAATAATGTTGATAGGAATCCCTTAAGGCTGGGAGGGCAGGGAAGAGGGGATGCCAAAGAGAGCACAAGGAGCCTGAGTGCTGGTCCTGGTCTCTGCCCTTTGAATAAAAGGCCAAGGTTGGCCTTCTTTCAAGTATGACCTTTGCAGTTTTGGTCATTTCCCTCTATAACATTAGTTTATGTGTTTAAGTTGACTCATTTTTTTTTTCACTTTAGCCTCATCCTACACAATAATGTACTTGAGTTATGAGTTTGTTGTCATCATTCTTTTGGTAATATTAATTGAAATTAAAATTCTTGCCTTATAACAGTCATAATATCTTGTCACACACTTTGAGCAACACGGATCTACTGTGCACACTTCACCACAGAGGAAAAAGAACAAAGATTAGAGGCGTTAAGTGATTTGTGCAAAGTCACACAGCTTGACAACAGGAAAGGCTAGTCTGTAGTGCAAGTCTTTTAGGTGTTGGCCCAACACTGTTTCCTTCTATTTTTCTCATTTTTTTCAGAGGCAAAAAGAAAGCATTGGGCAATTAGCACGTTCTCTTGTTGGGGATGGGAGGTTGCTGCCGGGGTGGAGGGGCGGGGAGTATGAAGATCCACCATGTTCTTTCATAAAGCTGAAGTGTTTTCTTCGTAGTGCTAAGCCTTATCTCTTATTCAGAATATCTTCAGTCTACTACTTACACTGTAGAAAACCTAACGCGGGGAGCCTGGGTGGCTCAGTGGGTTAAAGCCTCTGCCTTTGGCTTAGGTCATGATCCCAGGACACTGGGATCAAGCCCCCCCATCAAGTTCTCCGTCAAATTAAAAAAAAAAAAAAAAAAAAGTCAGGGGTACCTGGGTGGCTCAGTGGGTTAAGCTGCTGCCTTCGGCTCAGGTCATGATCCCAGGGTCGTGGGATCGAGCCCCGCATCAGGCTCTTTGCTCAGCGGGGAGCCTGCTTCTCACTCTCTCTCTCTCTCTCTGCCAACTTGTGATCTTTCTCTGTCAAATAAATAAATACAAGCATTTCCCCGGGTAAGTGGGGGGGAAAACAAGGGGCTCCATGGGAGGAGGGATCAGAACAGGCTCTGGGAGGTAGGGGCTGTGTGTCCTCTAGGAAGGTCAGAAGGGCAGGTGAGGGTAGAAGGGAAGGGAAGTCATGGCAGCAGTGTCATCTGGGATCCCAAGTCTGTGCACAGGCCAGCCTTCCTGATTTCCCTGGATATTTGTCTGAACTTAGAGCACCTCGTGGCCCAAGAAGGCTGAGTTCTTAATCGGTGGTCTTGAAAGGTCTGTGATTGTTTCCAAAATCCGGAGGCCTTGTATTTGTCACTGCCAGCACAGATTGCAAAGTAGCTTTCAGCAAAAGGTAAAAGAAACCAAGAGCCAGTAAAGCAGTTTAGTTCCATAGGAGAAAAAAGCTCCCGAGGAATCAAATATTTTCTTGCAGACCCATGTTGGTTTTCTTTATTTGTTATTTGAGGGTCTGATGTCCTCTCACCTACTACTATTTTTCCATCTGCTCAGCCTTTCTCTTCCAGAACTATCATGTAGCTCAACACCTCACTCCCAGCTCACCCTGTCTTCCTTCAGCTTATGGCAATACTCGAAAACACCCATCTGTAGGCACCATCTCCATTTTACAGAAGAAACTAGAGCTTTGAGAAGTGACTTGCTTACAATCACAAAGCCACTAAGAAGAGGACCTGAAGCTCATCCTTCCTAGATTGGGTTCTTGCTCCCACCCCACCAAGCCTCTCCCCTTGGCCCCCTGTGTGCCTTTCTTTCAGGTCAACACACACTTTCTCCAGAACCCTGAGTCCTTCATTACTGACCTCTGCAGCAGTTACTAATTCATTAGGACTCCTCTGCCATGGGTTTGTTTTGTCTTTTGTGTGTCTCTCAGTCTTCATTACCGTTTTGGTTAATCCCTTGGTGTTCCAGTCAGACCCTGGAGACCTGAATCTTAGCTCTGCTCCTTGCCAGCTGTGCTACCTCTCTGTCTTGGTTTCCTCGTCTGCAAAATGGATGTAGAAATAGATACAAATGTAGTGATCCAAAGGGGCACATGCACCCGAATGTTTATAGCAGCAATGTCCACAATAGCCAAACTATGGAAAGAACCTAGATGTCCATCAACAGATGAATGGATCAAGAAGATGTGGTATATATACACAATGGAATACTATGCAGCCATCAAAAGAAATGAAATCTTGCCATTTGCAACAACGTGGATGGAACTAGAGCGTATCATGCTTAGCGAAATAAGTCAAGCAGAGAAAGACAACTATCATATGATCTCCCTGATATGAGGAAGTGGTGATACAACATGGAGGCTTAAGTGGGTAGAAGAAGAATAAATGAAACAAGATGGGATTGGGAGGGAGACAAACCATAAGTGACTCTTAATCTCACAAAACAAACTGAGGGTTGCCGGGGGGAGGGGGTTTGGGAGAAGGGGGTGGGATTATGGACATTGGGGAGGGTATGTGATTTGGTGAGTGCTGTGAAGTGTGTAAACCTGGTGATTCACAGACCTGTACCCCTGGGGATAAAAATATATGTTTATCAAAAATTAAAAATTTAAAAAAAAATAAAATAAAATAAAACACCAAAAAAAAAATAAATAAAATCTTTTTAAAAAAACCAAAAAAAAAAAAAAAAAAAAGAATCAACTGTGCTGGGGGGTGGCTAGGTGGCTCAGTGGGTTAACCCTCTGCCTTCGGCTCAGGTCATGATCCCAAGTCTTGGGATCGAGTCCCGCATCGGGCTTTCTGGTGAGTGGGGAGTCTACTCCCCCCACCCCACCTGCCTCTCTGCCTACTTGTGATCTCCGTCTGTCAAATAAATAAAATCTTAAAAAAAAAAAAAAAAAAAAGAAATAGTACTAATCTCACAGGATTGTTTTTGAGGATTAAAAGATGTTATGGCTATAAAATACTTAGAACTATAACACATAATAAGTGTTAGCTATAATTTGGGATTTATGATTTATTTTCTTTCACTTTTTAAAATCCCTTTCTCCATTTTTTTTTTTTTTTATGGTGAGTGAGAATATAAGCTTAGGCTATGTTCTTAGGGTATGTTCTGTCCATTTTTTCAAAGCGGATTTTTCTTTTTCAAATGATATAAAGAGAATCCCCAGCCTCCCTCCCCTTCTCAGGAGGTCACAGTTTGCCCATCATTAGGTTATTTGTTTTCTTTATAGCATCACTGGGAGTAAAAACACAATTTAGGAATGTTTTAACTGACAAATCTTGTTTGTTTTATCCAGGTTATATTGAAAAGAAAAACCTCCTTCCTGTTTCAGAAACACTGGTCTTTTTGCTAATCAGGCACTGGAGATGGCAAGGGGGATTTCAGTGGGTTTCTCAGCTCTGAGATCAGAGAGACCATTACCCAACACCTGCTTGCTGTTCTCAGATCCAGAGTCCAGTGCCTTCTGCCTTCACCACAGTCTTTTTGGGTAACTGCCTCCCTGCAGGTCCCACCCTTCTTTCTGTACTCAGTCTTCTTTCCCAGAGCCAGCCTCTGCCAGCCAACCCCCACCTCCTATCTGATCTCCATACTCTTCTCTTCCTTTTTGCCCAATGCAGTCTCCAGGCCTCTCTCGACCTCCTAAACCAGCTTCCTCCTACTTCTTTCCCTTTATACATGTATTCATTCAACCCACAGTCATGGAGGGCTAGTCACATTCAAGCACTTTTTGGCTCTATGAATTCAGAGGGGAATGAGGCCAACCCTTGGAGACTACTGTCTTCCCTTTCATTATGGGAATGAATATAATACCTATTCTGAAATTACCTATACTTTATTTAGCTCTGTCTAATTTTCTACTAGGAGATTCAAGTAGCAATCCCAACTCCTCACCAGGTGTGTTATTAGGATTAAATGAGATAACATGCCCGGTGCCCAGCCTGGTACCTGATGCATATTAAATGGCCAGGAAATGTAATGATTGACATGAATTATTATTGAATTGTATTTACATGGCAGAAACTAAAGCAGAGAACTGTTTTGTTTTGTTTTGTTTTGTTTTCGCATAGGCTCATTCTCCAACAGGGGTCTTGAATATGGGGATTGAACATGGGGCTTGAACCCTGAAATCAAGACCTGAGATCAGGTGTCAGACACACTATTGACCAAGCCACTCAGGAGTCCCAGGAGCTTCTTTCTTAATTCAGACTTTTCATTCTCTTTTTTTTTCCTTTCGCATGATATTTGAGAAGCGAGGACCTGTATATTTTTTAAATCAACTATCTAGTCATTGTTTATATAATGATTCACTTAAGAATCTCTAAGTTTCTGTATAGACTCAATGAGCTGTCAGAATAATAAACAGAAGGAGAGGGGTTGGCCTACACCTTTGGGGTCAGCAAACAGACCAGCAAACCAGATGGAATGGGGAAAGAGTATATAAGAGCTTACTAACTTCTAAAGTGGTCTTTGAGTACCTGGAGTTTTAGAAGTTCAGAGCTGAGAGAAACCTTTGAGAACTTTGAGGTCAGCCTCACATTTTCATATAAAAAAAGAAAAAATTAAGGACTAGGGAGGCCAAGGGGTCTTCGTCAAAACCACATAAGGAGTCAATGGCAGAGCAAGGTCTTTTGGTACCTACCCTTAAGTGAGCTGAACTTCACATGTTACAAGTACAATGGACAAAAAAGAGAAAAGTTCAATGTACTGTTTTTTGATATTGAATGATTTTTTGTGCTGTATCTATATGGCAGCCTCCAAAGGGATGGTCTACAGGCTTCTGTGATGCCCAAGCAGATGCAAACTCATAATAATGATAGCTCAACATAATAACTGCCTACAATTGACTGCCTGCCCTACATCGGGGGTTTTGTATTTGTCCTCTCATTTCATCTTCTCTCTCACTCACCAGGGAAGATGTTATTCTGCCCTGAGGAAATTGAGGCTCCGTTAATGCCCACAGCCCTATCAAATTCAGGTTGATACTGAGATACGTGTGTCTTCAGGGAACATGTGCTTTTCCCTGCGTCATGCTGCTCAATTTGTGCTCAGAACTAACTTCTTGAGAGAGTGACAACAGAAAGGGACAGACTGTGGAAGAAAGGCCCAGAGAAGGAAGATAAAGAAGTTCTGGGGAACCAATAGGAGAAGCCTTCTGGAAGAAGTAAGTTTATAAAGAATGGAAGGAGAGTGTATAGAGGGAGAAGGGAAGTATGACAATAAAAATGAAAGTCATGTTTACAAATGGAGTTTCTCATATTCAGCTTTATGTCAAATAATTTTAAGTTTTGAAGACTTTATTTAAGACTATAAAATAAGGCAGGGCTCCTGTCTGGCAGTCATTGGGTGTCAGACTCTTGGTTTTTGCTAGGGTCGTAGTCTCAGGATTTTTGTCTTAGGGTCATAGGATCAATCCCAAAGTCAGTCTCTGCACTTTGGGTGGAGTCTGCTTGGGATTCTCTCTCCCACTCCCTCTGTCCCATCCCACTCTTGCTCTTTCTTTCTCTAAAATAAATAAATGAATCTTTTAAAAAAATATATAGAATAAAGGAAGGCTGACTTTTCCATTCAGCAGAATTTCTTCCACTTGTATGACATTCTTGAAAAGTCAAAAGTGTGGTTGCTAAGGGTCAAAGGTGTAAGAAGGGGTGGGTAACAAATGGGCAGAAACTGTTCTGTGTCCTGATTGCAGTAGCAATCACACCCCATTAATGTTGATAGAACTGTACATCAAAAAGGCAATTGTACTGTATGTATCTACTGAAAATAAAACAATATGCTATAAAATGAGGCACAGAAAGTTATAGAAGAGCACTTGGGTTGTGTTCACAAGGATATAAACCTATCAGGTTAAATTGGCCTCTGATCTGTCGTCTCACCAGACACCCTGATGTCCAGCTACTTTCCTATGGTACCAACTGAGGGCCAGGGGCCTCTTTCATCTAAGTCCAGGCTTCAACACTTCCATGGGCCCTGCTATTCTGTCTGAGCCAGAAGGAAGTTGACTGGGTGGAGGTCAGGTGATAATGTGTATCTCCTTAATAATGCATATTTTTTGTAAGAGGTCTCTATCATCACAGAGTATGAATGACATTTCTCCTAAACATATTATCTTATGAAATTAAATATAGGTAAAGAGATTCTCTAAAACAGAATGTTACTCTAAAGTAGCATTAAACCCTCTTGCAACTAAAATAGCAACTACTATCATTTATTGAGTGCCTACTCAAGTAATCAGGAATTTTATCTATATGCATTGTCTCTTTTTGTCCCTACAATCATCCTTCAAAGAAGGGAAGCCATTGCTTGCATGAGGGAACTAAAGCTCAGAGAAGTGGAACCACGCGCACAGGTCACAGGGCTAATCCCTGCAGAGCTAGGGTCTTAAGACTCAGACTCCAAGACATGGTATCCTTCCTCTGAGCTCTAGTGCCACTTCAGATGAGACAAGTCTGTCTGTCCTCCTGAGGAGCCAGTCCTACCCCACCTCTCCTCCCCCTCCCACTTCTCACTCCTCAACAGTGGCCACCCCATTTCCCACTCTACCCACTTGGTCTTCTCCCCTCCCCCAGATGTGACCCCACCCTCACCTATCCCCTTAAGTGGTTTGCCTTTTCTTTGAATCCCCGTCTGCCCCAGCCTTCCTATCCTGCCTCTCTGTGCTCTAGAAACCACCTCCAGTAGCTTCAGAGCTGGGAAGAAACACAATGTCAAAAGATGAGCTCCAGGTACTCCACATGATCATTCATGCACTTATGCTTACAGACCTTGTTATAAATGGTGGTCTTTTTTTTTTTTTTTTTAAGATTTACTATTTATTTTGAGAGAGAGGCAGAGGGAGAGGAAGACAGAATAGGGCAGACTCCACACTGAGCTTAGAGCTCAATATGGGGCTCCATCTCACAACCCTGAGATCACTACTCTGAGATCACAACCTGAGCTGAAACCAAGAGTCAGATGCTTAACCAATGGTGCCACCCAGCTGCCCCAAATGGTGATCAGGCCTTACAGCCCACTGGCTTGGAATCAGACAATTATTCTCTCTCTTTATTCATAGACATGAGTGTTGGAGGAAACCTCAGCTCTTATCTTATCCAAGCTCTAAGGACTACAGAGATATTTTTGTGGGCTGACATGAGAATTTAGTCATATATAAGTCTGTGGTACCCCTGACATGTGTGCATCAGCAACTGGGAACTTGTTAGAAATGCAAATTCTCAGACCTCTTCCCAGTCTCACTGAATCAGAAACTCTGGGAGCAATCTCAGTTTTAACAAGACTTCTAGGTGATTGGGAAACACATGAAAGTTTGGAGTCTTCTGATATGAACCAGGATTGCTCAAATTTTAACATGCATAAACATCACCTGAATCTGTTGCCAGATTTAGCAAACAAAAATATAGATATACTTATGGGACATACTTATATTCAAAAGCTTTTCATTATTTCTCTGTAATTAGAATTGCACTGGACATCCTGTGTTTTATCTGGCAACTCTACCTGATATCTTTGTGAAGTGCAGCTTCTGAGTCAGTACTACTGAAGTAAAGATTCTGCATTTCTAACAAACTCCCAGGTGCCAGAGCTGCCAAACTACACTCATAGCAAGGATCTAGAGCCACTTGTTAAATACAGATTTGTATTTAACTCACTGAATCAGAATATACAAGGGAAACATTGACTTGGAATATTATAACCAAGGGGTCATGTGTCCTGAGTCACAAACATCCCATTTACAGACTTTGGGGAGACATCCCATTAAACTCAGATCTTACACATACATGTAATTCTGTGTATGTGCACACACACACAGATTAATAAAGCCAAACCAAGAACAGGGTGGCTGTGCTGAGAGGTGGGGAGGTGATGGGAAGCTTGCCGAAGAGACCTTCCTGTAGGAGTAGGAGGCCCAGGAAATAGGAGGCTCCATGCTGCTCTGGGGAAGTTGCAAAACTCCAAATCTGCTCATGCCTCAGACCCACCAAAGACAACAACATTTTTCTCAATATGGAAAATGCTAATAGGTGCTTTTGTGGAACCCCTCTTGTATAAAGAACCCTATAAATCATACTTCATTTCAGGTTATTCTCAAACAATGCTTTCAGTTGGAAATTCTTTCCCCCACTTCATAGATAAAGAACCCAAGGTTCAGAAAGGGCTAACTTGTCTTAGGTCACACAGCTATCATGTTCTGCAATCAGGATGCAAACATAGGTCTGCTCATGACCTATGAGCCTCTTCTCCCAAAGCCCCCTCCCCCATCTCACTGAGTCATATCTCACTCTACTCTCATTCTTGTGGAAGGTATTAAAGCACAGTGGTGTTTCCAGGAGAGAGATGGCCACTGCCAGGTACAGTTGCCCCCTCAGACTCCTTTCTTCACAGCATCTGCTTTCAACACCAAGCTCAGCTGCTTGGTTCCATCAGACACTGCCCCAGAGCATCACCTACACGGACCCAGCTGGCTCTTGGACTCACCTGCTGGTTTGTTTCTCCCTGGGAGTATACCCGGGCATTGTGGGAGCTCCTGGAGAGGGCCTGACCACCCTCTTCATTAGGCCCATTAGCTTCCTCCTTTGGCTGAGGCAGGATTAGTCGTGTATTTATTCTTAATGAACTTTTTTCCCTTTGATCCTCCAGAACAGCGATTTCAATTTTGGTTTCTACCTGGGCATGATGAAATTCCAAGCATGTTCTTAACTCCATCCCAGGTTTCAAGGTGTATTAGTTTAAAGACTTACTCTCCATCCAAGGCAATGATACTGGTCTGAGCAGTGCCAGAGTTGGAGGTCCCAGACTCACTGTGGGTAAGATGTTAGAATTTCAACCTCTTAATCCTATTGGTTCCTCTTTCTTTTGATCTTTTCAGCACTTGTCAGGAGAGGTGAGTTTGTGTAATTTGGAGGGGAGCTGATTGGGTCTGGTTTTATTATGACCTATCTGTGTCATTTAATTAATAAGAAAAGCAGCAGCCAGCTGCCGAACCACTTAAGGACATCCTTGCAGCTTCTGCTGTTTCAAAGCCCAGGCAATTATTCGGGTTTTAGAAAAGTGACTGAATCAGATCATCAGCCTGGGATGGATTTTGTTTTGCCTTTAAGCAAGCTCCAGTCATCCTTTGTAGAGTCCACAAGTGAATAGAATAACTAAGAAACACGGGGTTCTTTTCAAGGACAGGAAAGGGGAAGAAAAGTAATATTTCCTGAGTGTTCAGGTTGTGCCAGGCACTTAACTCTCTTAATCCTCTCAATAGCTGTGGGTTGTAGACCTTATTATCCCCATTTTACAGATTAGAGAGTCTAGCCTCAGAGCTTAGGAAACATGCCCCAAGTTCAAACAGCCAGCAAATGACAAGCCTGTCTGATTTCAAAGTCATTGTGTTTTCATGCTAGGGAGGTTGGAGAATTTCTTAATGCATCCCCCAAAAGTAAGAAAACTTGTTTGTTTTTAATTGTTTCTGGTTTTTTTTTTTTTTTTAAGGAATAAGATTTGTATTATTTAAAAGTACTGGGTTCTCAGTTCTCCAGGTGTCAGTACTCACTAAAAACTCTGCTAGTAAGTGGTAAATATAAAGAGACCAGTGGAATGATATGGAGATCTGAGAATCATTCCAGCAGAAGTCAGTGAGGGAGGTGACAGGCTGTTCAATAAATAGTATTAGCGTAACTGAATTTCCGTATAAAAATAAATATAAATTTAAATTCCTGCCTTACCTTGTACATACAAACAAACTCCAGATGGCTTATGTTTCTAAAGATCAAAATAAAACAAAATATTTTAAAGAATCTCTGAAACTATTAGAAAAAAATATAAAGGAATACTTTTGTGATCTTGGGGCAGGGAAGACACAAAAAAATAGAAGTAATAATGGGAAAGATTGATAAATGTGGCTACTAGAAATTTTAAACTTTTTGGAGAAAAAAAGGGCCTTGCTTACAAACATAAAGGATGAGACACTACCAGAGAGGATATTGTCAAGATACATATCAACCAAGATTAGTATTGAGAATGTTTAAAAAAAAAAAAAAATCTCCTACAGATTAATACCTTAAGACACACAATGCAGTAAATAAGTGAGCAAAGATTATTAGAACAAGAAGTTCACAGAAGAGAAACGCACCCCACCCTGAAAAAAACAAGTGAAAAAGATGTTCAGCCTTGTGGGGAAATTACAACAAAAATAATAAAACTGGCAAAAATTGATTATTAAGTATGAGTGAGAATATGCAGCAATAAAAATGGTCACATGCTACTGGCATTAGTGTATATTTGTAAGCCATTTTGGAACCCATTTTGGTAACATAAGTTAAAACTGGCAACGTGCATAACCACTCAGAAACCCATTTGTGGAGCTCTTTCCCAAAGAAATTCTCGGTCAGATGCAGGAGCAGCTCCACTGGGCATGTGTGGTCTTCAGGGCTCTGTCCTCAGGAGGCCCCCATGCTTGGTTTAATGCTCTGTTTTCACCATCTTGATATGTTAATAGTTTCATTTTTGGAATTATGCTTTTAAGTGAAGTTGGATGGGACGACGGAGTATGTTGTGAGCAGAGGACATGGGTGCAGTGTGTATGCTCCCCTTCCCCCCTTTCCCTGCTGTCCCATTCACTAACAGCATTGGGGTTCCCTCTGACACACAATGCATGGGAGTTCAGCAGGACTCAGAGCCAGCAGTTGGTAAGCTTGTGACGTCTAGGACTGAGTAAGCCCGGTGCTGACAGCTCCAAAGACCATGCTTTCTGTATGAACCAGAACTTGCTTCAAAGGCAGAAAGAAAGCATGAGCAACCAAGGAACTCTATCATATCCTTTCTTACTTATGTTACCTTCCTTTATCAACCAACCACTTACATTGAAAATGATGACATAGCAGGAAAGGAAAAGGGAGCAACTCAGTTTCTTTTCCTTTCAGTCTTTCCTTACTCATCAATAAGCTGAAGGCAGAGAGTGTGGCTAGAAAGTGTATGATCTACAAATGAAATAAAAGCAGTTCAATTACTTTTGTACAGTGTTTTCATTGATATGGTAAGAATGGAATATTTATGCATATAGAAATCACAAAATGCAAATTGTATAATTTCAGTGATTTCCCCATAAATGATAAATATGCTTCTATTTGCATTTTAAACATGGCATTGCACAATGTAATGATAAAAGGCAAAATTCATGATGTTAACTTACATTTTAATTTTTCTTAGATCAACATCAGGATGGCAAATAAAAAAAACCCATAACAAGTCAAGGGTTGTCTGGGTGGCTCAGTCGGTTAAGCATCCAGCTCTTGATCTCAGCTCAGGTCTTGATCTCAGGTTGTGAGTTCAAGCCCTATATTGGGCTCCACACTGGGCATGGAACCTTCTTAAAAAACAAAAAACAAAAAACCTACCATGACAAGTTGAGAGAGAGAGATCATGGAAGAAAAGGAAAGGCTTTATATTTTAGTACATTTAACAGCACTTCTCCCCCAGTTTTGAATAGGGGGCAGGGGCCAGCCCTATAGTTTCATTTTACACTGGGCCATGAATTATGTAGCCAGTCCTCTGTAGTTGCCCATGGAAGTATGAACAAGAATGCCCAATTAATGTAGTTGTAAAGATGAAAAAGATGGAAATAATTCAATATCCAGAAATGTCATTGATTAAACGATGGCATAGTCCCTAGGATGAAATAAATCTATTGACCAAATCCATAGTTATATAATAGAGATAAAAAAAAATAAGAATTGTAAAAAATTAAAGCTGGAGAGCATTATACAAGATATGAGAGCCTGCATCTACATAATTTTATAAAGCACCCACAAAATTCATTATTTATGTATACAGTTAAGTATAGAAACATTGACCAGGCACATACCAAGTTCATGACGGTGATTTTATTTAGGGAGTGTGAGAGAATGGAGCCAAGAAGAGGAAATGGAAGACTTTATGTTTCTTTTAGATCTTATATTTATTTAAAAAATACAACTATTTATGAAGTTGAGCACAGCATACATGGATTTGGTATGTTGTGTTAGCAATCTCCATATTTGTTTAATTTTTTTAAAAATCCTCCCTTTTAAAATTTTAAGTAAGACAGACCAGTCATGTCTCCCACTATCCCTCCATTCCAAAATCAATTTCCAAAAAGAAAAAAAAATTGCTGAAAATGTGGAGTAGAATCCTGCATGTATATGTTTCTTTGAACAAGATGCTAAAGCATGATTCTATCTATTTGTTGATATGGGAGAGGTGAGAAAGAGGCCTAGAGTAAATCTCTTCAGTGTTTGTGAATAGAGGTTACGCACAGACCATTAGCTAATCATCTGGCTGGCACAGGAAGACACTTACTACATCTATTTTCCAAAGTGATGCTGTCCTGTGTGTGTGTGTGTGTGTGTGTGTGTGTTTAATTCTCATTAATCAGCTTTTTTGAAGTTTTGTGACTTTCATTTCCTAAAGTTGCAAATAATAAGTGAGGCCTTTGGAATCTTCTGTCATCTTCTGGAGGATGGTTACATTCTTGTCCTTGGACCAGGCCAGTACACAGTGGTGATCTACTAATGAATATAGCCCCTTGGTCCTGGCTCCTACACAGAGGTGTAATAGCTTTTTAAACTCTGAAGGCTTGAGTTCCAATTGATTCGCCATAGGTGAAACATAAGAGGTATAATGCAGCCCTTTTGTGTAAAAAAGCATTACAATGAAAAGAAAGTTAATCCAGGGAAGTGATGCCTGCTTTTGTTTTTAATTCCCTCCCTTCCTAGATGCTGGCCTTGTCCCTGGGAACTTGGCTGCTATTTGAGGCCTGGCCCTCTGGGAGTAACATGGTACTGATAATGGCCCCTCAAGGTGACCCTCTCAAGCTCAGCCCAATATCCTTCTGTCTTCTGACCCCATCCCCCACCTCCATCAAGCCCTCATGAGCAAACCACATATAGGTAAGTAGCAGGGGGCCTCCACGCCATATTTTAATTGAAATAGCACTTAATTCACAATCTGCACCTCTGCCACTTTCCCCCTTAAACCTCAAAACTTGACAAAGATTAAACATGACCAGCATTTAAAACACAATTCAAAATGTAACTAGCTCTTATGTTGAAAGTGAAAAGAAAAATAAAAGCCTCTATGTGAAAGTTAAATGGCATTTGAAATTATCTTAATATCTCACCAGCGATCCCTTTTCCATCCAGATTGGTCACAAAGACAGAATTTATCTTTCCCAGATAAGTACAATATTTTATTCTAACTTACACAGTTAATAATTCACAAAACAATTACAGCTTCTCTTACTGACATTGTAGACAACCACACTGACTTGAATTTTCTTCATACTAATTGTTTACCCAATGGAGGGGGAGTGGCAACAGTAGGATCACCAGTAAATAAAATTGTGCCTCAAGGTGAAAAACTGATATTGAAAGGAGCTTGCTGAGTCAGGGGAAACTCTCCCTGTCTTACTGCTTTGACTCTGATGGCTATGTGGTTAGGAACCCAGAACTTTATCAGCTTATATTATACTGTATCTGCACAAAAATCAATATACAATTAACTGTCAATTATTTGGACTCCTGAAAGGAAGATATCTTTCTCTCTCTCTCTCTCTCTCACACACACACACACACACACACACACACACACACACACCTTCCAGAGAATTTATAACCCTATCCATAAACCATTAATATTTGTTTTGGGGAATATGTGATGTGATTTACATTTCAACCAAATTGCCTCCATAATTGTGTATAATTTAGACTAATATGAAAGTTCATTTGCAGTCTGTGTACATAGCAAGGGAAGGAAGGGAAGTAGTCTGTTAGATGGTAGGAGGAGGGCAGTCAGTGATGGGGAAATCAAATTTTCACCCTGTATAATCCCCAAGGTTAATAATCTGCAAAGTGGATGTTGCTTCATAATCAGGGAAAAGTTGATGTTCCTTCGTTTGTTTATAGCATCTTTTGTTCTGCTAACTCAGATCAGTGCTAGGTGGGGATAGGAGTGGGGATGGAAGGCTTATGGGGGCAGTTGTGATTTCTTTGTTTCCATTTTGCAGATTGCACTCAGCAATACACAGGAGTTGTTGGAGACCCTGAGAGTCCATGAGATGATGTGACCAATAACTTGGAAGCCAAGTCCACTGTCACAGATGTCCTAACACCAAGCTCACTTTTGCAACAAAGCAAAAGTGTACTGACCAGACACATAGATGCTGATTACAAGACTCACTCTAGAGACATGGATATACCCTTTGCTTCCATCTGAACACACTGGGCACAGGGGACTGTTTGGAGAGAAGCCCCATTGCTCTAATTGGGAAAGTCCCAGCCTCCTTAGCAATGCGGATCATTGCTTTTCACTCTACTTCCTGAAATTAGGACTTCAAAATGTTATTAAACATTTGATGTTTATTTTTATTTGTAGTATTGCCTATTGTTTCATCTAATAGCTAGGTGTACCTTAATCTCTCTAACCACTATTCATATATATTGTTTGACATTTAGGTTTTCTAATTTTCTGCAATTACAAAAAATGCTGCAAAAAATATTTTGCTTATGGCACTTTTTTTCTTGTTGAGTGATCCTTTTAGAACAATTCTCATATCTGTTCTTAGCAGCTTAAAGTATAGATACATTTTAAGGTCCCTTGCATTTTGTTTTTTGAAAAGGGTATTCCAACATATACTATCATAGTAATAGAGTGCTGTTGTCTTACATTTTGTTTAGTCTAATTTTGTATAATACATTTATCTTTTTTCATGTTTCAAGCTTTTATTTAAATTCTAGTTAGTTAACATATAGCGTAATGTTGGTTTCAGGAGTAGAGGTCAGTGATTCATCACTTACATACAACACCCCATGCTCATCACAAGTGCCCTCCTTCATGCCCATCACCCATCTAGCCCATTCTCCACCCACCTCCCTCCATCAACCCTCAGTTTGTTCTCCATGGTGAAACATCTCTTACAGTTTGCCTCCCTCTCCCTTTTTTTTTCCTTTCTCCTTTCCTTATGTTCATCTATTTTGTTTCTTAGTAATACATTTATTTTTAAATTTGATCTTCTCAAAGTTTTAGCCCTAGACTTCAGGTCTATACTGTCACATCACTTGAACTGACTCCCATATTCCTACGTGAATTAGAGTCTTTATCAAAGGAGCATAGTGCTGGTTTTTCCTAGTTGTCCATCCCACTCAAGCAAAAGGGTCTAGAATTCTCCTTTTCTAAAATAAAAACAGAGTTCTTTTTGTAGAAAACAGAACAAGTATGGCCTGATTTAGTGTTACTGACAAATCCTTATGCTCTGGAGGTGCACAGTAGGAGGAGGCTGGGGGACAGGGGGTGTCTGAAGGCCTCAAGGTCAATCTTGGCCCTTATCAAATAAGCTTCCCAGTATAACACAGAAGCATGTGCACATACCCACATACACACCCCCTGAGCCTCCCAAGTGTGGAGGCCAGGGATCTATTTAGACTAAAAAAAATGAAAAAGAAACCATGTTTTTCCCCCCATGATGTCCAATGATACTACACTCATCCAAAGTAGTAATAGTATAGATAACTGATATTTTAAAATTGTTCTCCAATGAATTAAGTCTTTTGGGTCAGAAAGGATACACTGAACTATGCATGGGTTTGGTCTGCAACTTTCTTCCTAAAAGAAATCTCTGATTCCAGTTTGCTTTTCTGGCAAATGATAAGAGGATAAGCCATGAGGGAACTTAATTCAAAATTAAAATGGCCCGTAAGTGTCACTTCTTTCTCAAAAAGTAACCAGCACCTAGGTATATAAAATTATAATATTTTTATAAATACAGTTCATGAATTGCTAGCTCACCCAGATTTCCTTTCCCTAAGCTTTCTACACTCGCTATGCAACACTCTTCATTGTTTTGCTGGGTGTCCATTGACTTTTCACCCGTATCTAAAATGTTCCCCTACTTTAGGCTCTGCAGCCCCTGCCCAGGAGACTCCAACATGGTTGCACAGGTGCAATGGTGCCACCTTGTGGGCAGTTGGAATGCTGTGACTTCATCCCAAAGTAAAGTTGCATTTTCCCAACTGCAGGCACAAATGAGATGGTCTTCTTACTGCTCTTCCATTTCTAGACTGATGGGGCTCCAGATGACTGAAGATGTCAAGAGCGCTTGGCGTGGGCAATTTGTAGTGCCTCTTGGCCATGTTTTGAGATTTAAAAAAAAATATTTTATTTATTTATCTGCCAGAGAGAGAGAGGTGTGAAAGTATAAGCAGGGGGAGCAGCAGGCAGAGGAAGAAGCAAGTTCTCTGCTGAGCAAGGAGCCCAATGTAGGACTTGATTCCAGGACCTTGGGATCATGACCTGAGTCAAAGGTGGAGGCTTAACCAACTGAGCCACCCAGGCATCCTGCCATGTCTAAACATCTTAAACAAACCTTGGGAATTTACTGCATGAGAGTTGTCAGAAATGTTTACAAAATCTGTATCAGACCTAATAGAACATTTTTTCCAATAATACAACAATGTTGCAATATTGTACCATAGGTGAACTGGCATGCTGTGTGACTGGATTTACCCTTATGAAAAATGACTCTATGAGACTTTGGTCTCCAGAAGAATAGGTTCTGTGATATAATCTTTTGAATATGAGAACTATTTCCACTACAGAAACTCACCCGCATGCTTTTGAACTTTGTGGAATTAGATGTTCCAGTTGAAATATGTATTAAACCTCTGGATAGAACACACAAAGTTTTAGTGATGCTTAAAAAATGCAAAATTATTTGGGAGAAATGTTTGAATCAGCACAGAAACTACATAGTTTAGCAAACAGTTAATTAAAAAATTAATTTTTTGTGATTAAACTCTGTTCTTTAAAAAGCTTACAAACTTTCTCTTCGATGGATATTTTTTTATATGGTTCAGCTAAAGACTGGAATGCCTGTTAGTGTCCCTTGGGAAAAGAAAGCTATGTGAATGTAAGTCACTCCTAAGAAAGCTATTTGTTCAACTAAGATGTGCTGTACTTACAGTGCTATCACTGTTAGAAAATAATCTCAGATCCTGTCTTCTTGGTGTGTATTCTCCGCTAGTAAAATTCTATTTTGAAATGAAAATAAGCTCTTCTTACTACAAGCTTGTAAAAATAGCAAAACATCTCACAAGAAAAGATATAACTGTCACACAATTAGATATCTAAACAGGAATACTGTGGTGATGTTTGATTTCAGCTCCATTGCAACGGTGTATATTCAATGATGAGGTAGGACAGGACAAGATGGTAAGTCAGAGAAGAAAGTAGCTAATAACACCAGATTAGGATGGCCCTGAACCCAGAGCCTGGCAGACACAGAACGAACTTCCAGGGGGTCATCATGGGTCCTGAGAGAAATAAACACTGCTGAGGGAGCCCTCTTAACTCCCTGGTTAAATCAGATTAACCAGAACCAACAAACTGCCATTGCAAGCCAGAATGTCTTTTAGAAGAAATTTATGAAAGTGAGTTTATAAAGAGTTTATGTCTTAGGGTCAATACCAATTTCGTTCAATTATTTCAACTTTATTTCCCTACAATATTGTACTTCCTGTTGATGTTTCTATTGACCACCCTGTGGCACTGTAGGATCCTGAATCCTCAAAGAGAGATCCAATTATATTCTATGATGACACTTACTAGACAATATAGTGGGTTCATGTGTTGCACAACGATGTTCACAAATATGGAAACAGCACAAGTTACCTGATCCACCTCAATTAATCAGAAATTTCAGTTAAATAGAACACCAGTTCTGATTCTATTCCATTACGGTGATAAGATGAAAAGGAGGAGCAGGAGTAGAAGAACAAGGAGAAGGAGGAGGAGGAGAAGGAGAAGAAGAAGAAGAAAAGGAGAAAGAAGAAGAAAATTCTTCAAATTAATAATTCTGGCTCCCTTCCAACTCATCCCTACTTTACACTGAGGAATCCCCCTGTGTTTGGTGGACCTGTATTTTGGGAGGACAAGTGAGCAACAAAGTCATGTGGTGATGCTACTAGCCTGAACTTATGATTGCCTCCCTCAATCTTCCAGTATGGAATATATGTGCTTATATAAATGCTGTTCTTTACAAGAACCCTTTAAATAATTTGTCAAAAACATCTTTGATAACAAGGTACACTATTTTCAAGAAAATCTCTTATAAAATTGGAGCCCAGAGCATGGATATGATCCACTGATAACGCTGTAACTCCCACTTACTCATCACTTATGGAGTCACATTTGCATTGTCTCTCGTGTTTAAGGCACCCCTGCCATGGTGGCAGTTGTATCTCCCTTTTCCAGAAAGGGAACCCATTTCACAGAAAAAGTAACCAGAAAAAGGCAATGTGGCCGATAGTGCACAGACAGAGCTCAAGTCTTCCCGGATTCCCTTGCCAGGTTCTAACAGAAGAGCAATGATGCTGTTTGGATAGGAAAGTCTATTCTCTCTGTCTCTTCTTAGCTCAATGGAAGGTCCCTCTGCCTCTTCTTAGCTAGACAGCAGGAAGAGTAGATGGATCTGTGTCAGATACCAACTGAACCCACATTTGTTGCCCCTCTTTCCAGCATTTTTATATTCCTCTTCTATTCTGGGTTCTTCAAATAGGTAAGGGCCATTCCTCTACTTAAAATAACACCCCTTAAAATAACCCCTGCCATTTTTACTGCCCCTCCTACCTACCAGTCTAAATCTCTCTTTTTTATTTCCAGCTAAACTTATCAGATGAGTGTCCTAATTGCTATTTCCATTTTTCTTTCATTCTCATGACGAAATGTATCTCTATTTCCTACCACTGTAGTAAAGTTGCTCTCCTCATATTTACCCATGACATCTGCTCCAACGCCAAAGGCCCTTTCCCATTCCTGATAATCTGAAATTCTCTGAAACATCTCACACAGTTGACCACATGCAACATTTGCCTCCTATCAGTAAAAATACCAGCAGCCAACACACATGGAACAGAGACTTTGTGCTAGGCTCCAGGTAACCACATTACATGCATTATTTCATTTAATCCTCACAACACCCCTGTGAGGTTGATTCTGTTATGGGTCCCCATTTTACAGATGAGGAGACTGAGACTCAGGGGGTAAAGTAACCTTTCCAGTATTGCATAAACAAGTACCTGGCAAAGACAGATGTCATGCTAATTTCAACAACCTTTACCCAGTCTTACTACCTTACTGGCATGAAGCTAAGTTCTTTATAGGTATTATCTAATTATTTGGTGTCACATCTTCTCCTGTCTTACCTAACCGTGAGCCTACTATAATGCCAAGCTTATAGTCTTCTGCCTAAAATACGCTCTATCTCTCCTCTTTACTCCTTCAACTTCTAAATTCAATGGCTTTTAAAGATTTACTCACATCAAATACTTATTGATGTACAGAGCATGGTGCCAGACTCTGAGCATCAGAAGGGGAGCGAGGCAAGCTGCTACCTCCCTCAAGTCAACCATATAGTGGGGAGACAGACGTGGTACAAGCACTTACCTGAGTCAATCAGCAGCCACAAGAACATGACCTCTGCCTGTCTGTGAGGTTTGGTGTAAAGTGGTATACCATCCCAGATACCTCTTCCTGGAAAAGTCTGTACTGCTTTTCAAAGCCAAGCTCTCAAATAACCCCCAGCAACTTCCACAAGTGCTGTTTTAGTGGTGAAGTTTGAGCACTCTGGCAACCAGGTAAACACTGGATATCAACCCAGGTCTCATTAAGGCAGGAGATAGCCCATGCCTCCCCACCCTGCCCTTGAGGTCAGGTCAGAACTCCCTACTCCCTCCTGATTATGCCTGGGCCCCTGTGCTTGATTGACAGTCAACACAGAACAAATGCTCTCCTCCACTTTCTCCTAACTGTGTTTGGTTCCAGGCATCTCTGCAGCAGGAGTATGAGCTTCTCACTAGCTAATAGGAACATACCTTTGCTTTGGTTTCTTTCACAAGTACCCAGCTTTGGACTAAGTATATAAAAGGGATGCATCAGATATACCTGCTTGAGTAAATTTCTCCCTTCAGTACCTGGTGTGAAATAAATGGAATTCACTCCCTAAAACTCAAGTCTCTTGAGCCAGAAAGCAAGCACGCTAGCTTTCAAAGAAAAATGCAGTTGTGTCAAAAGAATATAGGCATCAGCTTGAAGGGCTTCCTACTGGTCAAAGTTGGGGAGTTTAAAGCATTAAATACATGATAACTGTAAATAGAATATATTGAAAAATCCATAAGTCTACAGTGATACTCAAAAGAGAAAAGGAAAAAAAATGATTTGTCACCATTAGAGAAGGCTATTCCAGGGGCGCCTGGGTGGCTCAGTGGGTTAAGCCGCTGCCTTCGGCTCAGGTCATGATCCCAGGGTCATGGGATCGAGTCCCGCGTCGGGCTCTCTGCTCGGCAGGGAGCCTGCTTCCTCCTCTCTCTCTCTGCCTGCCTCTCTGCCTACTTGTGATCTCTCTCCATCAAATAAATAAATAAAATCTTTAAAAAAAAAAAAAAAGAGAAGGCTATTCCATCAACTGTTTACTTGTAAAATTTATAATTAATAGGAAAGAATTAGACATTATCCTGCCTTCCAAGTAGCAGCTATTTTCCAGGGTAACCAGAAGACATTTTTCCTTTATTGTAAAACCTCAGCTAATAATAGGTGGACTTACAGAATTAAAAAATCACTACATCACAACTCCTAATAAGAGGAATGATTAAGGCATGGATCACTGCTGGATGCTAAAATCATTAGGGGACAGTTGTCTGGTGCTAGCATATCACCCTGTAGATTACAAGGTAGAGGCTTTTCAGAATGGGGATTGGTGTTTTATCTGAGCCTCACCAGTAGTGGGACAACCAGAAAGGATGAACCTTTTGTGGTGAAAGCCACGTGGAGTACAACATCAGCTGTGATATATTCTTCCAGAACTATTTAGGCTGAATCTAACCAAGCCTTTAGCTTTAACTTTCAGTTTGCAAGAAATACAGTGATTAGGGGAACAAGTGAAACAATTTCACTGGGATCATACATCCACAAGGTGGTACACTCCAAAGGACCGCTGGCCTAGTGTCACAAGGTATTGTTAATTGAAACAAAAGGGAATATGGCTAAAGGAGACAGGCATAACAATGAAATATAGTGTGTGGTCCTTGTTGGGATCCTGGTTTGAATAAGCCATTTTGGGGACAGTTGGAGAATTTTTCACATGGACTAGGTATTACATGATATCAAGGTATTCTTGTGAATTCTGTTAGCTGTTATAATGGAATTGTAGTAACATAGGAAAATGTGCCCAAATTCTGCCCTGAAATGACTATTGTTGGTATAGATTAACTTCATTTCAGACACATCCTCATGAGTGAGAGAGAATGAATAGAGAAATATTCCTGTAAAGATAAAATAATTCTATATATAATTTTAAGGGGAAAATTACATTGAAATTTAACTGAATTTCAAGAAGAAAGAGGAACCAAAATGAATCTGAAGAAATGCCTGAACTTTAGATGAGTGCTTCTTTACTACATGAAATTGCTAAAAATGTAGCACTAAGATTATGAACAAAGTTTGGGAAGCATTTTAAGAGACTGAGGCCATAATTTTTTTGGATAAACTAGATGCATAAATTTTAAGCAACAGTGATCGACAACTTGGTCTAAAAGTTGAAGAAATTAGCCTTCTTATTTTCCCTCCTATCATCTCCTCCACCTTCCAAACCCATCCTTACCTGTTGATCAGGTAAGGATTTTTTTTCACCTCCCCTTCCAATTTCCCTCAACTCCCTTCTCCTCTCCATCTCCTCTGGTCCTCAGTGCTATTTGTTATGCTCCACAAATAAATGAAACCATGTTTAACCACTGTTCACACGCTTGTCTAATTTTAATTTATATATATATTTAAAGATTTCATTTATTTATTGGACAGACAAAGATCACAAGTAGGCAGAGAGACAGACAGAGAGAGAGAGAGAGAGGAGAAAGCAGGCTCCCCACAGAGCAGAGAGCCCCACACGGGGCTCGATCCCAGGACTCTGGAATCACGACCCAAGCCGAAGGCAGAGGCTTTAAACCACTGAGCCACCCAGGAACCCCTAATTTTAATTTATATTTAATGGATTCAATGCCCATCACATTTATCACAACTCCATTTTTTAGTTATTTTTTAATTCATCTCTTGATAGACTGGATCTTATCAAAACATTTTTTATAATGCCCATCAATGTCTCAAAACTTAAAGCCAGAGGGATTAACACCCCAAAACTTCTCTATTCCTTCCCTCTGATCTTTTGCCTGGATTTTTATTGGCCAACCCTAACTATTAGCCAGAAGGTATGGGGGCCTATTGATGTAATCTTGAGAAATCAGCACCTGTGGCAGGGTGGGAAGGAGGAGGAACAGATCTGGAGCAGGAAACAGAGACAGTCCATTACATGTGAGTAGTGGGAAACTGTTGCTGGTAGGACGAGCAAGATAAGGACTGAAAATGTCACCACCAGACATCAAGGTCCTCATGAACTTAGAGGAGCCCTTGGGTGGAGAGTTTTGTGGAAGTCAGAATGGAGTGGGCTGCAGAGTGACTGGCAGGTGAGGAAATGAGGAGATTTCACTAAGTTGGGCAGAGAATGGGGAAGAGGAAAGAGAGTGACTGCTTGAGGGTGATGTACAAATGAGAGAGATGCTGTGGATAATATTTCAAAGAGCTTACTGATGTACTCCCTGCCACTCCCACCTGCTCTGCTCTCAGTGAATTTCCCCTCATACCCTGAGGGACTTTCCCTGATTCCAGCCAACCCGTTAGATAGGAATCATATACTGCTTTGGGACAAGAGGTCACTATGGAACCAGATAGACAATGACAGCAAATTATGGCTCTTCAGTTCAAAATGGACTTGTCTGGGTATAAGGTAGAAAGACTCTGACACATTCTTACAGAACCAGTTTATCCTACCCTTGCTGCTGAGCTGAAAGACCCCCAGAAATGCTTTACTCACACCTTGGACTGAGTCTGACAGACACCCCCCTCCACTTCCATCAAGAGGGGTAAGAGTAGAGAGGACTCATGCCTCATGCCAAGGTAAGACCCAGGGTGATGGCGAGCCTCTTAGAATAATTCCCGTGCCTTTCTGGTGCAGCAGCTGTACAGTGGAGGGATTTCTATCATTTTTGACAGCCCACAGAACATCATCCCTACATTACATTCTTCATGACATTATGCTAACTGGACCCCAGAAGATTCCTTGGTATCTTTGATTATTAATGTGGACCTCGGGACCATATGGAGAAGTAGGAACTATAGAAACTATATTCTCTGTGAATTTATTGTTCCTCTTCCCCCATTCCCTTAGCACTATCATATATGGAGATTATGGGTGGTGATTAATATTTTAGGTTACCAAAGGGAGTATGACGAATTGATGTCACTCCACAATAATATGATAATATAATGAGACACTGAGTGTTTCCTATGCCAGAGACATGAACTCTTCACCTGAAGGAAAGAGGAGAATGGATGCTGTGGGGCAAGGGGTTGAATAGTACTGGATATCTTCCATTTGTTCTTTCGCATCCACTATCTACCCTTTTCTGCTCTTGTGGGAGGCCCCAAAGATATCCAGGTCATAATCTTGGGAACCTGTGAACGTTACCTATATAGTGAACGTTAACACTATATAGTGTTAAAGATTTTGAGATGGAGAGATTATCCTGGATTATCTCACTGTGCCTTAAATGCAATCAGAGTGTTCTTACAAGAGGGGGAAAGGAGAATCTGAGGCAGAAGAGAAGAAGGCCATGGGAAAGAAGCAGAGAGAAGCAAAGTCAGAGAGGGAAGATGTATATCACTGGCTTTGAAGATGCAGAAAGAGACCAAGAGCCTTAAAAAAATGCATGGAATGTCACTCTAGACTCTGGAAAAAGCAAGGGAACTGGTCATCCCCTGGAACCCTTGATTTGACCCCTATAAGGCTTGTTTTAGACTTCCAGACTCCAGAACTGCTAGAGGATACATTTCTGTAGTTAAGCACTACATTTGCGTTCATTTGTTGCAACAAAAATAGGAAAAAATATATACAATCCCATTCTCTGCCCTGCATAGACTCTAAAATGGCTCCTTTGCCCTCTCATTTCTGGTCAGTTTGGCCCAGTTGGCTACTCTTGTATAATAGGATCTAAGATTATTCAGGAATAACTAGAGACAAAGTATTCAGTCAGACTTATCCAGGGATGACGTTTTGTGTAGTAGGTTCAGGGATAATGGAGTTGGATTGTACAGGCTGTCAGGAGCCAACTGTGTACACCCCTCCCTAACCCTATGTTCAGTGGCATCATGGTGATGGCTTGAAATCATCAAGCCACGGGAAAACTTACATCATGGAAATCAGCAAATGCTAAAAATCAGCCACTGACTCAATTCCTTGTTAAATATTTGTAAGCATCCTACTGAATGAAAAAAGAAAGAGATTAAAGAGATTATGATATTGGGAAGAGGATTACTAAAATTACTGTTTAATTACTAAAAATTTTAAAATATGACATATAAAGAGCCTCAAGGATTAGATAAATATATTAATAAACACAAAATTCAAGTCACCTTTAGTGATCTGAAGAGGGAGATACATTCAGGGAAGGGATATGCAGGGCTCCCAAGGTACTAATAATATTGTATTTATTAACTGTGGTGGGTACAGGGGTGTTCATTTTATTATTACTCTTTAAGCTTCTAGCTAGGTTTTATACACTTTTTTGCAGGTATAGTATACCTCCATTACATATTCCTAAAGTTGGTTTGTAATTTTTTTGAGACTAGTATACAGACTCAGTTGTTTTGTCAGAGAAAGATATCATGGAATGGTTAAGAACCTGAACTTTGGAGGCAGACTCAAAGTCCAAACCTGAATCTTCTGATACTAGTTCTGTGACATTGTGCAAAGTGTCTTTTATTTCACAAATTTTTTAAAACTTTTATTTTTTTTAATTTCTTTTCAGTATCCCAGAATTCACTGTTTATGCCCCACACCCAGTGCTCCATGCAATATATACCCTCCATAATACCCACCACAAATATTTTTTGAGTACCTACCATATTCCAGACATCATTTTGTGTACTGGGAATACAATGATTCAGAAGACAGGTGGGCCAGAATCACAATATCACTTTCTCTTGTTATAAATCTTCTACTTTAGTCTCTATGACCCTCAGTTCTTATCAAGGACTTGGAATTTGTGAAGATTATGCAGGGGTTAGCAGAGTTATGGTACTTGGTAATTGGTCCATTAGTGGTAACTATTTTACAACTAACATGTAAGAGAAATAAAATGATCTTTCATTTATCAGGCAACACTTGGAAAGATGTTCCATGTGAATGAATTTTTCTAGACTTTAATTCCTTGTTGTCTTGAATTTTTTTTAACTGAGGTATGACATGCTTATAGTAAGTGTACAAATCATAATTAATAACAATAATTTTATATAATTATACACCCATGTAACCACAATCTACATCAAAATAGAACATATTTCCAGAAAAGTCTCACAGAAATTCCTAGAACTTTTTGACTTTAGACATTTTCATGACTAAATTTCTGAAAACTTTGACATGCTTTTTTTGGTTTTGGGAAACATAACATAACTTTGTTGTTGGTTATTGCCAGGGGGTGCTAGAATTTGCTGTGTTCTTTCTTCTCTCCCTTTCTTTCTCTGTATCTCTTTTAGATATACAAATATAACATGAGGTTGGATAAGTTTGTGTCTGATTTTTGGTCTTTTCTAGTTAAAATCAGGCCTTTCTCTTAAATGTCCACACTTCCTTAATGTACATTATTTTTAAGTTTTTGTAGAGTCATATATAAATTACTCATAACTACATGTGAAATAAGAATCATATTGGCATTAAAGGCAAAAAAAGCCCAGTGAAGGACGTTTTAGTGACAAGACCTTAGGACAGCTATGTCAGGCATTTAAAGAGATTTTGTTCATTTTTTGACAATTTTTTTTCTCTTCTATGAATTTCACATAATTTGGGCCTGAAGTAGAGTGATCTTAAATATGGATTTATTTCTCCAAGTAGCATCCTTTCAAAACTGATAGTAATTTGATCCCTTCTTATAGATGAGGAAGGAGGCACAGTGCAGAGTGTAGCTCACATTAGGGCAGCTGTCTTAGTCCAGGGTCTTTTCCTCCCTGCCACTTGAATTTTCAGAAATATCTCTTTTCATTTCTCTAGGAACCAAGTAAATCTGAGAGTTGGTGATTATCTAAACAGCCAGGTAATCCTAGCCGTTACTTCCTTAGGGTGGACTGTGGTCCCTTAGAGATACTCCAGATTCACCACTTGATCTTGACTCACTTCCTGCTCTTTGGGAGTCATGGATAATTCTAGACTTCAGATCACGTTAGGGGATGAATTACTGGAGTGGGATGGAGGTATTCTGTATGCAACACAAATTCATGGATGGGTGCCAACTGTCCACATGTGTCCCCTGAGTCTTTTTGTAAAGACTTGGCCCAGAAAATTCATCTTATTCTTAAACAGAAACTTAATGAATAAAAGACTATCGAGGCTAGACCTTCAGGAGTGTGTGGATCTCACATCCACCCATCCATCCATTCATTGACAGCTTGCCATGTGTTAGACCCTGTGCAAGGAGCTGCTTGTAACTCCCAAGAACCCCAGGCTCATCCTAGCCTGCCACCTCTGAATGAATGTACTTTCTTGGCTTCGTTTTATTTCTCTTTTCTTAGAGACCCATCATCTCCATGCAGTGTGGACCCAGTTTAATCTTGGTTTGGAAATAAGCTCATTTTTCTCCCCATTTATAGAAAGGAGTCTCCACAAGAGAGAGGCGGTGTTGCTCCGTGGGCTGTGGAGGAGAGATCATTGCACTGCCTGAGATGGCTTTTCTCCCCTCTGCAGACTCTGAGAGTCCCACTTGGACTCCAGAGTCCCATTGAGAGCATGACAGCAATGTTTATGTGCAATTCTAATGCTGGTTTGAGCAGCATAAGTGCTTTTTAATGCATAGCATTACAGTGAGTGGGCCCTATTCTCTCAGGCTCTGAATAGCTGTCTAGAGGGGCGTAATTCCCAGCTCTGCCTCCAAGCACAGTTATTTACAAGCTCAGTTACACGTTCACGTCAAGTGTGGTGAAAGCCAGGATGGAGATGGGCTGAGTTGAAAGCAATTTGGCAAGTCTTTATTCCCTGCATAATCATTCAGATCCCTCAGCTACCCTTGACCAGAGCTTCCTGTTCACATATGTCAAAGGGAGCCTGGGAATTTGGGGAGATCGACTGCAGAAGTAAAATTTCTTCCTTTTGCCCCTCTCCCTCGGAGGTTCTCCATCAACCTCTTTGTTACCCTCTAGAGCTACACTAATATTAAGATTCCCAGCCCAGATATGTCCACTGCTCTCTATCTCCACAGCTTTACCCTGTACCAAATTCCTTAAGTGCCCAAATTAAACCTGCTTCCATTTTCCATCCCTTGCCCTAATCCAGCCATCACCCCACAACCACACCAGATTTTTTTTTTTTAGTATAAATCAGACCTTATCACTACACTGCTGAAAACTCTCCAATGCCTTTCCATCAAGTTCAGAATAAAATTTACCTCATATACCCCATTGCATGTTCTCTCTGTCTTGCTCACCACAATCCAGTCACACTGGCCTCCTGACTATTCCTAAAACACACCAAACTTAGTTCTATCTCAGGGCCTTTGCACATTCTGCTACATCTGCCTTTCCCACAGCTGCCTTTTCTTTGCTCGGGTCTGAGGTCAAACTTCACTTTTTTTTTTTTTTAATTGTTTTTAATTTTTTATTTTTTATAAACATATATTTTTATCCCCAGGGGTACAGGTCTGTGAATCACCAGGTTTACACACTTCACAGCACTCACCAAAGCACATACCCTCCCCAATGTCCATAATCCCACCCCCCTTCTCCCT